>NW_012149730.1:3099029-3100691 GCF_000956105.1 Propithecus coquereli | reverse complement strand
ATTTTTATTTCAAAATATTAAAGATGTACAAATGGTTTTGTTATGTGGATATCTATCTTATACAATGCTTAAGTCAGGGCTTTCAGTGTGCCCTTCATCAGAATAGTGTTCATTATACACCATAGGTAAGTTTTTACCCTCATCCCCCTCCATCCTCCTCCCTTCTTGGTTTCCAATGTCCTTTACATCTCTTTGTGTCAGTGTGCACCCACTGTTTAGCTCCCAATTATTAGTGATTTTATGTGGTATTTGTTTTTTCCATTCCTGAGATACTTCACTTAGGATAATGGTCTCCAGTTCCATCGAAGTTGCTGCAAAAGACATTAATTCATTTCTTTTTATGGCTGAGTAGTACTCTATGGTGTGTGCGTGTGTGTGTGTATATATATATATACACACATATATACACACACACACACAACACATTTTCTTTATCCACTCATGAATTGATGAGCACTTAAATGGATTCAACATCTTTGCAATTGTGAATTGTGCTGTGATAAACATTTGAGTGCAGCTAACTTTTTTAAAAAATGACTTCTTTTCTTTTGAGTAAATACCCAGTAGTGGGATTGCTGAATCCAATGAAAAGTTAACATTTATTTCTTTGAAGAACCTCCATACTGTTTTCCATAGAGATTACACTAATTTACAGTCCCATCAACAGTGTTTAAGTGTTCCTTTCTCTTTGCATCCATGCCAGTATCTATTGTTTATAGACTTTTTAATCATGGCCATTCTGACAGGGATAAGATGATATCTCATTGTGGTTTTAAATTGCATTTCTCTGATGATTAGTGATGTTGAGCATTTTTTTTAATATTAATTTGTTTGTTGACTGTTTGTCTATCTTCTTTCGAAAAATTTCTGTTCATGTCTTTTGCCCACTTTTTAATGGCTTTTTTTGTTTGTTTGTGTTTTCTTGCTGATTCATTTGAGTTCCTGCATCCAACATCATATTGAATTGGGAAAAGTTAAAAGCATTCTCCCTAAAAACTGTAAGAAAGTACCTATCGTCATCACTTCTATTCAACATAGTACTAGAAGTCTTAGCTAGAGCAAGAAAAAAGTACTAGAAGCCTTAGCCAAACAAGTGAAAGAAATAAAGGGTATCCAAATTGAGAAAAAGGAGGTCAAACTATCTCCATTTGCTGATAATATGATCTTATATGTAGAAAGTCCTAAAGATTTCACCAAAATATTCCTAAGATTGATGAATAATTTCAGCAAAGTCTCAGGTTACAAAATCAATGTTCACAAATCAGTACCATTTTTATATACTAATAACAGTCAAGCTGAGAGTCTCATCAAGAACTCAATTATAGGAAAGGATGGTGATCTAGCACCTCTTATATTTTCCTGGATAGGGCTTTAGCCCATTCTCTGAAACGAGATATCACAAGAATGGAAGAATAGGCTCCACATGTACTTGCCATCAAATTGGTGCTAACTGATCAACACTATGGTGCTCACACAGTAGCAATATTCTTCAGGGATTGGGGGGTTGGGGGAGGTAAACACAACTAATGGATGCTGTGAGCTTTGTAGGGGGGAAAAGGCATGCCTCAAATCATGGTTTGGGTGTGGCAAAGTCATAACATGTAACCAAAATGTTTGTACCCCCATAATATCCTGAAATAAATAAAGAAAAAAAAGAAAAAA
>NW_012149730.1:3094800-3096406 GCF_000956105.1 Propithecus coquereli | reverse complement strand
AAATACCTGTGATTGATCTGATAATTTCCGTGGCTTATCCCACTGTACCTGGTAAGTTTCTTATTGAGCAGCAATTTATTTGTTCCAGAATTAGAAGTCTAGCTGGGTGCAGTGGTTCATACCTGTAATCCCAGCTACCAGGGAAGCCAAGGCGGAAGGATCACTTGAGCACAGGAGTGGGAAACCAGCCTGGGCAACATAGTGAGCCTCTGTCTCTAAAAAAATTTTTAAAACAGTTAGTCAGAAGTGGTGATATGCGCTTGCAGCTCCAGCTAGTCTGGAGGCTGAGGCAGAAGGATGGCTTGAGCCCAGGAGTTTGAGGCTTCAGTGAGCTGCAATTATGCTACTGCACTCCAGCCTGGGTGACAGAGCAAGATCTCACCTATAAAAAAAATTATGATAAAGTTGAAATTAAGCCAGTATTTTTCCCCCAGTTGTGCTTCTACAACTACAGCAGAATTGGAAAATACGGTGGTTCAATATGACCCTCTGTGAGCATCAGGGCAGTAATACAGACTAATTCAGCTTTTCCAAAGCAAGGGTAAAGGACAGTCCCCAAAAGGAAAACTCTGCCATGGAACTGATTCTGCAATTCAGGGACTATCTGGGGAGCCAAATATGTAAATGAAGCACTTCCACTTCATCAGCCTTTTGGTATTCCATAATTCCAGTCAAATTGTATAGATGTTTTAGAGTTAAAAGATGACGCATACAATCTGTTTGCTGAAAGACGGATATTTCTAACTTAGTAAATATCAACCTATCAAGGAAGAATATGAAAGACTATGTCAGGAAATGTCTTATAGTTGCTTATATTGGGCAGAAGCCAAAACAAAACATTCATTATTATGGGATAAACCTTTGTATACCTAAGCAGATTAATTTGCAGAGAGAATGTGTATGTGGACAGAGCATCAGGAAAATTTCTAATAATCTTCGATCTTGGTTCCTTTTCTCATGGTAGACTAATTACAAATATGGAAATGCTTGAACTTCACTTCCACAAAGGATGTTTTCAGTGAGGTAAGGCTATCATTTTAAGGACTTCACTTCAGACCTGGCAGTGGTTCTAACGAGCAGGTATCAGAATTAATAACAGAATCAAACAGGTGATAATTAGCAGGACATTTAAAAATGAAGTCAGCAGAGCTGCACTAATTCTCATTGGTATCCCTGATAAAACACATCATCCCTGGGCACATATATTTTATTTGCTTGGAAAAAAGTTTGAAATGTGATACATGTTTACAAGATTTTATTTGTTCTCAAGATAATATCAATATAATATATTCAATTACTTTGAGAAAGAAGGGATGTCTCAACTTATCTGTACTAGGGCTCTCCAGAGAAACAGAACCAATAAAATGTGCACACACACACAAAGAGAGAGAATGGCCAGTCTGAAATCTGCACAGCAGCTTGGCAGCCTGGAAATTCCAACAGGAGTTGATATTGTAGTTTTGATTCTGGGGGCAGTCTGGAGGCAAAGTCCCTTCCTCTTTGAAGAACCTGTCTTTTCTCTTAAGACCTTCAACTGATTGAATGAGGCTCACCCACATTATAGATGGCAATCAGCTTTATTTAAAGGCTACTTACTGATTTAAAT
>NW_012149730.1:3089045-3091160 GCF_000956105.1 Propithecus coquereli | reverse complement strand
GCAACTCTCCTCGCTCTCCAGATCCCTCCCCACCACCCCTCTCAGACCTCTCTCCAGCAGCCTCCACCTCGGCCTTCTCAGATTCCCCAGACTTTCTCAGGCACCCCCTGTTAGACCCCCATCGTACTCTGGTCACTCGCCGCCAGAGCCCTCTTCCCAACCCACTGCTCCATTCCTCCAGTCATCCCTGCGGTTTCCTATCAGCCATCACACGCACTCTCGCACACTTCCTTCCTATCGTCCTCTCATCTGCCTGCTGTGGGAAGTGGCTGGGAGCGAGGGGGTCGTTTGGGTACATGTCCCTTTTTCTCTGTCTGATCTCTCTCAAATTGAAAAACGCTTGGGCTCGTTCTCCGACGACCCCATTGCATACACCAAAGAATTTTGCTACCTCACACAGGCATACGACCTCACCTGGCATGACATCTTTGTCATTCTCTCCTCCACACTCACCACAGATGAAAAAGAGCGTGTTCTCACAGCAGCTCAGAGTCATGCTGACCAAGTCCATCTAACAGACCCCACTATGGCTTTAGGGGCCGAGGCTGTCCCTCGACAGGAACCCAAATAAAAATACCAGCTTGACACCGCTGCTGGGCAGTAGGGCAGGAGGTGCCATGACAGGATGCTGCAATGCATCCTCCCGGTTCCCGGGACTGAGCAACAGACTCCGTTTCTCAGAACCCGCCAAAACCCTCAGTTTCGCTTCAGGCAGCATAAAAAGCTCTAGCCCCCTCCGAACGGGCGCGACTTCACTGGCCACCCTCTCTGGGACCAGTGAAGCTCGTCCGGGAGTGCTCTCTTTCCCCTTCCCCCAATAAAGCCTCGTTGCTTGTTCCTTTTCACTCTGCTTGTCTTTCTTTCTCTGCCACCGCCCATCTAAAAACCTTACAAGCGCCGGGCTCCCAGCCCCCTCGGGGCACCTCCCCGGGTGTAGACCCAAGCCTATCGTCAGACGCCATAGTGCTCCATTCTCTCCTTCCCCCTCCCTACCCGTGGGTGCCCAGAGAGACAATTTAGCTATCACACGGAGGCATCTCCACGGAATGGGACCTTTCCTTTTGGGGCCCTACAGCAGACTGAGGAGTACTCAGACTGCCAGTTCCCTATCTGCCAGCCTTCCCACGTGCTACTTGCCTGGAGACTCCAGGAGAGTGGGGCAAATCCCGAGGTGGAGTGAAATCGATCCAGCTTGGGCACCCTACAGGTGATTCAAGACCAGCACCCCTCCCCCTGGCAGGGTCAGGGATTGATCTCCAGGGTCCACGGGAGAGGCCTGCAGACCAGACCCCGTACACCCAGGTCAGGATTGCACTGCCCCGGGGCACAGAGGAGAAATCTGTGAAAGAGCCTGTTGAGGAGTGTGTGCCTTCAGGGGCAGATCAGCATGCCGGAGCGGCAACCTTCCTCCCAAAAGAGGGCTGTGCACCCAGCTTAGGCTACGATCCTAGGTAGGGAACCTCCCGGCCCACGTCACAGCCAGGGGAGATCCATTGGCCTGAGGTCCTGCTTGCTGGCAGAGGGCTGGGAGAGGATGGAGAGGGGGAGATTGGAGGGGAGCGAGACCTGCTCCAGAGTGTGGGTCTTGGACAGTACCACCCCCTGAAACCCAGACTTTCAGCTGAGTGGAGCCATTTCAGCCCCTCCCGGCAGCTTTGCACAGAAACAAAGAGCAGACCTTTGACCCCTGCTAATAGCAGTTGTGGAGCCTGAGGGCAGGCTTACCCAACTCAGCCCCACCCAGACTCACTCCCCCCACTGAGGTGGAGAATAAGGACATCCCTGGAAATCCGAGGGCCCCACCCACCACCCCAGGTACAAGAGGGCCTCTCTAGAGGAATAAGAGCTAGCTACAGGACCCAAAAACAGCACCACAGCTCGCTCCTCCCTGCAAGTGCCACCTACTGACAGGGAAGTCATCCTGCACACCCTTTTACTGCATCTACTGAGTCATCATAAAGGGTGTGGTCAAATCTCACCCACAAACACCACCCACTGGCTCTGAGACTAAACAGGGTGTGTCATTATCCAAACAAAAATCTAAAGGCAAGAAGGAACAACTGATCCAGATGGGAAGGAATCAGTGAAAGAACTCTGGAAGTATGAAGACTCAAA
>NW_012149730.1:3062507-3082956 GCF_000956105.1 Propithecus coquereli | reverse complement strand
GACTTAGGAGGGGAGGAGGGTGCAAAGGCAACATACGTAACTTAAACATCTGTACCCCCATAATATGCTGAAATAAAAAAAAAAAAGACATCTACCTATGACCAACTGATCTTTGACAAAGCAGACAAAAACATACACTGGGGAAAGGAAGCCCTATTTTATAAAAGGTGCTTGGAAAACTGGATAGCCACATGCAGAAGAAGGAAACAGAACCCCTATCTCTCACCATATACAAAAATTAATTTAAGATGCGTAAAAGACTTAAATGTAAGGCATAAAACCATAAAAATCTAGAAGAAAACGTAGGAAAAACTCCTCTAGACATCAGCATAGGCAAAGAATTTATGACAAAGACTCCAAAGTAAAATACGGCAACAACAAAAATAAATAAATGGCACACTTAATTAAATTAAAAAGCTTCTGCACGGCAAAGGAAATAATCAACATAGTAAATAGACAACCTACAGAAAGGGAGAAAATATTTGCAAACTGTACATCCAACAAAGGGCTAATATCCAGAATCTACAAAGAACTCTAACAAATCAGCATGATTTAAATATTAATCACATCTAGAATGTATCTTCATTGCAACATCTAAACTAACATTTGACCAAACAAATGGGCACCATGGCCTAGCCAAGATGACACACAAAATTGACCAATGGAGAACAGGACGTCCTATCCCCAAATATGGCAACTTGGGGGTCACTTTCTGAGCTTCTCTCACCTTTCTATATGAGAGCTACCCATAAAAAAATTCTTTGATCTATCTCCCCTGAAAGTAGGTCATTAAACCCTCATGTAACAGATGTCTGCCCCATACCTGAGGAAGTAGGGTGAGGATTGTCATTCAGTGACACAGAAAAAATCTGAAGAAATAGGCTTTGCTGAATTCGCCTGTTTATTACTATCAGATCAAACCCCTTTTTGTCTATTCACGTTTGTCCACAACTATCCACTTCTGGATGCTGGGGAAGGGGGAGGGCGGGGGATGGGTATATGCATACACAAAGAGTGCAATGCGCACCACCCGAAGAATGGACATATTTGAAACTCGGACTTAGGAGGGGAGGAGGGTGCAAAGGCAACATACGTAACTTAAACATCTGTACCCCCATAATATGCTGAAATAAAAAAAAAAAAAAAAAGAAAAAAAAATCACAGTTTTTCCTCGGTGTTTGGGTCTTCATTTTTGAAGTCTCCTTTATCATATAAACTTCAGTAGAAAAAAAAAGCCCTAAGCTTTTCTCTTGTTAATTTGTCATTTGTTATAGAGATGTCAGCCATGAAGCTTGCAGTGGTTTAGGAAAAGATGTTCCGTTTTCTTCCCTACATAACCATTACATTATCTTATGCATAATTCGCATTTTTATCATTTAAACCTCCTCATGTGAGTTTTGGGCAAGCTATAAACCTTCAAAAATATAAAATGTGAACTACAGGTTTATCATAAATTAATTCAATCTCATATTTTTAGTTGCCATTTAGCCCCTTACATAGATTTTGCCTTGAAATGATAGTATTTAGAGTTTATTATACTTAGGCCTGTAGATCTCTTAATATAGGGCAATGCTACTTGAAATCTAAACTGATACCATAAATAAATTTTGTAATAGTATAGTGAAGAAATAAGAAAGAAGTAAAATTTCCACTATAACTAAGTGCAGTGTGGAAATGATATTGACATTCGGTATAAAGTCAATGATAGATTTTTAGGTTAGACTTGATTACCTCTCTTTGTAAAGGTCAGATTCTGACTGATGGGAAGTCTCTGGAGAAAATAATAAGTTCTGGAGTAAAAGGTGACATCCCTGGTGAGCAGAATCTGTTAATTCCACTCTGAAAGTTAATAATGGGCAAATACTGCAACCAGTTGGCAATCTGGTAGTCCCTTTAAGTATAATCTCTTAGTTATGACATAACCTCTAGGAGGGTTCAGACAAGAAAGAAATTCATGTTATGCAGTTGTTCACACATATAGAATATAAGAGATGCTGCAAAACTTTTTAAAAACTTTTTTCCAGTGACTCACCCTTAATTCATAAAGAACCTACTTGGGATGATCACCTAGCTGTTTACCTCTGCTCTGGTTTTCCACCTGTGTTTTCCACTCTCAGTCCAGTTCTCTTGATCATTTCTCCCCATCTCACCTCTTCCCAGGAACCTGGCCTTACCTGCATATAGGAGCATCTATAAGACATTATAGACATCTATAAGACATCTATAAGACATCTATAAGAATTCCCTTGCTAATAAATTACACTTCTCATACATAGCATTATGCCAAAAATATCTGTCTCCTTACTTTTTAATTAAATACTCCTACTCTTACCCCAATTGGAGGACAAAAGAGAAAATTCAGCCCTTTCAGATAAGCTGAAAATTCTGCCTTTTGAAGATGGATAGCATATGAAGAGGAATTTGTTGCTATTCAGTGAATTGATATTATTATTATTAAGATATAGCAAGATCAAAGGTTTCTCAATGTTTGAAACAAGATGCTTTCTGTCTTCTGTATTGTTTTCCTACAATTTGAATATGAAAAAAAGAGGAAAGAGTGATTGCCTTAGTATTAGCAAACAAAAGCCTTTTTTTTCTTTTTTCTGTGACTGATTAGGAATGAGCCATGAGGACATCTGAAGACCACTGAGTTAAGAAAAAAAGCAAAGTAGATTCTTCTACTTGCTTTACAGAAATGTTTTATTTCATACCTGTTGTTTTTGGTATGCTATGATTGGTCATTGATGACCTGGAAAAGTAATCAAATAAAAAATACTTATTGAGTTCCACTGTTTCCAGCTTCATAAAGCTCACCTCATTAAGAAAGAAGTAAAAGTTTCAACAAAGCACAAAGAAAATGGGAAAAAAAGTAAAACTTCTTTAAGATTAGGACACACCTGTTTCCACTATTTTATTTTTACTTTGCCAAAATGTTTGCTTTCATGTGACTGATTCTATGATGTTTGTTACAATATTGGCTTTTAGGAAGGTGAACATCTTGTTCCTTTGATATTTTAGTACTGTGGCCTTGGCTGGGTGTAGTGGCTCATGCCTTAATCCCAGCACTTTAGGTGGCCAAGGCAGGAGGATCACTTGAGGCCAGGAGTTTGAGACCAGCCTGTGCATTATGGCGAGATCCTGTCTCTACAAAAGATTTTTAAAAAATTATCCGTGCCTGGTGGAATGTGCCTGTAGTCCCTGCTACCCACAGCTACTCACTCAGGAAGCTGAGAGGCAGGAGGATATTGCTTGAGCCCAGGAGTATGAAGTTACAGTGAGCTATGATCACGCCATTGCACTACAGCCTGGGTGACAGGGTGAGACCCTGTCTCTGAAGAAAAGAAAAAAATTACCATGAGATCAAACTTTTTTCATTACAAACCCTATCAATGAAATTGTTGAGCACACACCCACAGTGTATATGTATTTATTCATAAACTATGCAATCTACCACTTTCATAACATATCATGTGCATTATAAAACTAAGTAAAAATATAATTTTAAAATGAGAAAAAATATAAATAGAAGTTCTAATATTGCTTCCCGTACCCTAGTGGATTATTGCATACCTCATAGATTACACTCCATACCCTCTACTCCACAAATCATTGCTTCGGCAAAGAATTCCTTCCTACTAGGTCTTTACTTCCAGGAAATTTCCCTTAAATTAATTTTTTTAAAAAACTGTACTTTTGCACTTTCTATCCCTCACTTTCCTCCTCTGAAGAGCCAGGTTACCCCAATTTCATTCTTCTAACTATCACATAAATCTCTGTCACCACCAATACCCTGAATATACTCTTAATTGTACACTAAATGCATGGATATATTACAGTTGGTATCCTTAACCCTGTTGTAGCACTAGATATTACTAACTACAATCTCATTAAAATGCTTTTCTCCCTTGATTTCTGCCTCAAATGCAAGATCACTGGCTCTAGGAACACACACCACTCAAGGCAGCCTAAGGAACAGAACCCAGAGACAGAGACCTCTTTGGACTTCTATGGGACTGGCACCAAAAGCTATAACCTGCAATCTAAGTTTCTTTCTTAAGCACCTTATGTCCGCTGACTCTGTCATCACTTCTGCTCAGATCTGTTTCAATCGTCTCTCTGGAGATGGACTTGCTCTGCTTTTGTGCTGCATGGCTGTCCTGACCCTCAACTTACTTGGCCTGCAGTTCAAAAGCCCAGTAAAAGAACTAGAGTTTCCCAGTTGCAGTTATGCCCATCAAAGGGAGTGAAACTGCTTGACTCAGCTCATGCCTCTAGTCAGCTGTGGCCAGTACCTTCGGAACCTTCTGAGGGTGCAGAATTGGATTATGGTTGGAGGGTGGGCATGTTCCCTAACACAGTAGCAGAAAGAACACGATTTGCATCTATAGAGCAGCTTCTGCGGCTCTTTTCCCTATGATTGTCTTCCCCTTCACACCTTCTCAATTTCTTCTACAGATGCCTCTTCTTCTACCCAGTCTTTATGGGGGGGTTTCCCTCAAGATTCTATCCATGGTTCTTTTTCTATTTCACATACTCATTCCAAGCTTCTGCAACAACCAACACTGATGGCTTCCATATCTGTGTCTTCATCTCTGTAATATGTCCTGAGCTTAAACCACTCTCTACACCTGCCTGCTGCCTCTCTGCCTGAAGTCCCTCAGCCACTCCAAGTCCAGCCGTGTCCAGGCTGAACTCACCATATTCAGTCCCAGCAGTGATTACCCCTGGCCCAGGCGATGGCATAACCAACCCTCACTAGACACTAAGACCTAAGAGGCATCCTGATTAGACTCCTGGTTTCATCTGGATTATGAGACTTCATTTGAAATGTAAATATCAATTGCATAGAAACATACTAAAGCACCACAGTATTCAAAATACTTCTGCTTAAATAACATAGTGAATTAAAATTATTAATTCTTTATCATAAATTAATTTAGCATATATCTTTTCAAATAACAAATAGCTGTGGGCAGGGCACCAGGTCATTGTGGAAAGTGATGCTTGAAAATGTCTTGGGGAGCTCTGGAACATTGTCTATCCGCTATTATTCCCCTCACCCATAGGAAACTAAGTACTATTAATATTCCCATTTTATAGGTAACGAAGATAATAATACGTACGGTAGTTTGAATAACTTGTTCAATGTTACATATCTAGTAAAAGGCTGAGTCAGGATTAACCCATATTCTAGAATCTAAGCTACTAATGATTGCAATATGTTTCCTCCTTCTATGCTACAGGGTTTGGCATTTGGTTAAGAAAACAGGCCGGGAAGTCAAACAAAACTGGTATGAGTTCTTGTTCGCCTACTTGGGTTACTTACAAAAATTCTCTGTGTCTTTTCATTTGTAAAATTGGGATAATAGAGATCTTGTGGAACTTTACAGAATAAAAAAGGGTGATAGACGTGGAGCGGAGGGCACAGGGCCCACCGCGGAGTTAATTTTCAATAAATAGTAACTGTTACCCTAAATGAAGACATATAGTGGACAGATGAACAGCATGAGCCACAACCTCTTCTCAGCCACTGTATTAGTTAGGGTTCTACAAAGAAACAGAGCCAATAGGATATATACAGATAGATAAAAATAGATATGTTGTGAGAGATTGGCTAACACACTTGTGGAGGCTGTCCCATGATCTGCCATATGCAAGCGAAAGCCCAGGAAAGTTGTTGGTGTCATTCCAGTCCAAGACTGAGGCCTGAGAGCCAGAGTGTCAGTGGTGTAAGATCCAGCCCAAACCCACAAGCCTAAAATCCAGGAGCACCAGTATCCAATGACAGGAGATGATGGATGTCTTAGCTCAAGGAGAGAGAGCAAATTCACCTTTCCTCTGCCATGTTGTTCTATTTGGGTCCTCAATGGATTGGATGATGCCCACTTGCATGGGTGAGGGTGGTCTTCTTTACTCAGTGTGCTAATTCAGATACTAATTTCTTTTAGAAACACCTTCGCAGACACACCCAGAAATAATTTTTTACCAGCTATTTGGGCATTTCTTAGAGCAGTCAAATCGACACACAAAATTAACAATAATAGCCACTAACACTTTGCGTGGCTTTGGACAAAGTTCCTTAATCCCCAGGTAATCACATTCTTAAGGAAGGTGCTTATCAAATAAACTAAGGTTTCTACTGGGGAAATATCAGTCAATGTGACATGTAGAAGGGCCTTAGACCTAGATATGACATACAACAGGTTTGGGTGGATGTTAATTTCCTTTTCCCTTTCAGATGGTGATGTAAAAACAATAGAAACTATTTATAGCACTCTAATGAGATCCAAAACTTCAGCTGGGTAAAATGTGAAATTGCATTTATTGAATAACTGTGATATTGTTGCAAGGTTAATGAAATGACAGTGAGCCATCCGGAATACTGAGAGGATAGGCTCCTCAGTCCAAACCCATCCGGAGTCCCAGTAAAAAATGATGGCTATCCACACCAGTTTAAACATGGAAAACACTCTGGATCTTTGCAGTCAATTAGGAATTCCAGGATAGCGACAGTATTTCAAGAGTCTCCCAGTTAGCTGGTACCAGTTTTGTGGACTCAAACCCAGACAACTGCTACAGGAGAATACTGGAGTGCAGAAGTCCATCCTCTACCTCTTCAGTTCTGAAGATTGATTCCCCTGACACTGTATGCGCAGCCTGGTCCTCTCCTATTACCCACTCCTGCTCCCATCCTCCCAGAAGTATTAATAGAAAACTTTTAGTCCACTTACTTTCATATCAAGGTGTTATAGCCCAATTTAATTTACCTAAATTCATTCTGGTAAGTGTAGTGTAATCAGCCTCTCTGAAGTGATAGGTCCAGAATGGATCCTCATTTTTATAGGACTATCTAATTGAGATTCTCCTTGCTGATATAAGAAGAGAATTTCCTCTCAAAACTCTTTGAAGGTATGTTATAAAATATTGTATTGTCCAATCCTTTAATCAAATGATAGTAGCATTTAAAACATCCTGTACATCATCATTTTAATTGTCTGGATCTTTGTCTATGATGCCCAAATGGCAATGCTTTTTACAAATTCAGTGCAATATAGGTGACTACTCCATTCAGCCAGGACACAGATGTTCTGTCCAACAGCCACAACTATCAGGGAAGGCCATGAAGACATTTGTGGCAGGAACTACAAGGTGTGACCTAGTATCCTTTTCTCCCCATCTTCCTCACAAACAGAACTCTGATTTTATTCTAGGGGGAAATGTACCCAGGTTAAATATTACATTTTCTAGCCTTCTTTGAAGCCAGAGGTGCAGAAGAAATTAGGTGGATGTCTGGGGAACCTTCTTAAAGGAACACTGACTTGGCTAGGAGAGGGGACTTCTTGCCCTTTACCTTTACCCTCTTCTTTCTTTCTATTGCCTAAAACTCACATGTAATCATTGATGCTCCAGCAGCCATTTTAGACCAAAAGGAAATTTTGAAGCTAAGATTGGTATCTTAGTTACCTTGAGCTTCCATAACAAAATACCATAGACTTGGCAGCTTAAACAACAGATATTTATTTTCTCACTGTTCTGGAGGTTGGAAGTCTGAGATCAGGGTGCAGCATGGTTGGTTTCTGGGAAGGCCTCTCTTTGGGGTTTGTGGGCATCTGTCATGTCACTGTGTGCTCACAAGACTTTTTATTTGTGTACTCAAGGGGATGGAGGAAGGAAAAGAGAGAGAGAAAGAGAGAGAGCACTTTCTGATGTCTCTTTTTATAAGAACACTAATCCTGGTATATCAGGGCCTGTCTTAGCCAGTTTGGGCTGCTATAACAAAATACCACAGAGTGGGTGGTTTAAATAACATAAATTTGCTTCTCACAGTTCTGCAGGCTGGAACTCTAAGAAGGTACTGACAGATTCGATGTCTGTTGAGGGCCCTCTTTCTGGTTTCCTCACATGGGGGGAGAGAAAGCAAACTCTCTCCTGTCTCTTCTTATAATGTCACTAATCCCATTCATGAGGACCTCAACCCTCATAACCTAATTACTTCCTAAAAGTCCCATCTCCTAATATTATCACATTGGGAATTAGAGTTTCAACATACAAAATTTGAGTGACACAGACATTCAGTTAATGGCAGGTCCCCATCCTTATGACCTCATTTAACCTTAGTTACCTCCATAAAGTTTGTATCTCCATGTATAGTCACATTGGAGGTTAGGGCTTCCATGTAAGAATTTTGTAAAGCATAATTCCGTCTATAGAAGATGAGTAGCAGAATTTCTTTTGTAATGCTGATGCTAACATTGAGCCACTGTATAGCCCTGGGTTGCCTGTCTCTAAATTTCCTTTACATGAGGAAAAATAAACTCCCATATCTTATTTGAGTCATACACTTAGGGTTTCTATTATATTGAATAAATCACAATCTTATATAATACAATATATATTCATCTATTCATTCAACAAAACAATCCGAGGATGTACTATGTACCAAGGTACCATGCTGAGTTCTAAGAACTAAGGATAACAAGACAAATCAGATAGATTCCCTGCCTCTGATGAGCCCACAAATGTTTATGGAGGAGACAAACATGAATACACAGCTCATATTTTTGGTGTTATATAAGGATCAGAAAGAGAAGGTGAACAAAATGCTCAAAGAAAGCCTAGCTTGGAAATTTGGGCAAAACTACCTAAAGAAAAGATCTGAACCTATCCTTGAAGAATGCATGGAATTTAAGCAGTTTAGAGGTTGGACATTCTAGGCATAGTAAGAGCTAAGGAATGGAGGCATGGAAGAACATGGAATGTTCATTGGAGAGAGGGAAGTTTTCTGTAATTAGAAAAAGAGGATGAGGGTGGTTAGGTTACCTAGAGATGAACCTTGAAAAGTAAATACGGGCAAATGATTCATTATACCATATTTAGATTTTGGGGATTAACCCCATGGTAATGGAACACATCAAAGATATTTTAAGCAGTGATGTTAAGAAGTGCTGTTATTAGATTTCCATCTTACGAAGATTACTGTGGAAGTAGACTGAGTAGAGGACCATTATGATAATACTGACAAGAGATGGTGAGATTATGAACAAGGCTAAGAGACAATATGTTAATTCCCATCCCTTTCAGTTCTAACTTGTCATCTTGTCAAATAAGATGCAACAAGATGTCAAACCATCTTCAGATTGGCCTGCATGGACCAACAGACTCCGATCTATCCCTGTAGCAAAAAGTTTTTACTCCATTAAATATTTAATAATAGCTCTTGGAAAATGATCTTGGCTACTGTCATTTAACTGCACGTAGAAAGAGGATATCACCAAGACAGTAGAATAGAAGATAACCCACTCATATCTCCCCCCACAACAAGAATTCTACATATACCTATCCACAGTCAACAGTCAAAAGTCTCTCCATGGGAGCCTCAGGATTGAGGTAGGAGTTTGTGAAATCCCAGTCAAGTCTAGGACCTTGGAAGGTCATTTTGAGAGTGCAGGCCAACACCCACATGGCTGATCCTCTGAGCTTGCTCCTGGGTTCAAGCCAAGAAACAGACCAGTCTTCTAAGAGGCTTGTCTATAGCCCCATTTTGCCTTTAGTCTGCAACCATAACCGTCTGCCAAGGGATCCAGAAGAAGTCCCACACACTAATACTTTGGTGGAAATTCCATTCTGCCATTGAGGTCAGTCTTGGCAGTGAACCTACAAGTTGCCCTGTGGCTCTGCTTGGGAGTCAGAGGCTCCCTGAGTGGCTCAGCAACCTCCATTCCACAGCAGATCCCAAGGGGAACCAGTCTCAGCTTCAGGCCCTCCTGCTGCATAAGGGAACTACCCTGTCTGTGCAGGGACTTGCTAGGAGACACACCACCTCTAAGCCAATAAGACCAGGCTCTCCAGCCTTTGCCTGCCAGCAGATCCCAAGGGAGCCCAGTCTCAGCTCCAGCCTGTTCTGTTGAAGTTGGGGATCTATCACATCTGTGCAGAGTCCTCCTGGGAAAGGCATGCCCATCTGAGCCAATGTGATAGGCACGCCAGCCTCCATCCCACAGCATATCCCTAGGGTGTCCAGTCTCAACTCCAGTCCTTCTCACTGCAGTCAGGGACCCATTCCTCCTATGCAGAAACCTGCTGGAAAGCATGTATATCTAGGCCAGCAGGACAGACTTCTGGACTCAGATCCCTGACCAGTATTACCACACAGCCCCAGTACCCTCTTTGGGTCTTCTCCAGGTTCATCTGGGCTGGAAAGCTGTATCGACCTCAGAGTCTTCAAGAGACTCAAAGTAAGTCTGGGCTTCAAGCATCCCCTAGTGCTGAGATGGCTGCAGTGGTCACAGGCTCACAGAACACATCAGTCTACATAGAATCCCTGGAATGCCTGCTGAAGTAGGATAAGCACAAACAAAGCAAGACTGCAAGGACTAAAATAATTACTCAGTCCCTCAATGTACAGTGTCTCATGTCCACAAGCATCAAGAACATTCAAGAACATTAATGTCAACAAATGGACAAAATAAAGTGTCAGAGACTGAACCTAAAGTGATTTCTCAGACAAAGAATTCAAAATATTAATAGCTGCTTTAAGAAAGCTCAATGAACTTTAGGAAAACAGAGAATCGAGTTAGAAATTTATCTGGGAAATTTAACAGAGAGATTAAAATAATTAAAAGTGCAGTAGAAAGAAATTTAGTGAAGTTACCAAGTGACAGATATTGTGAACATCCTGGTGGCAAAAGGCAGGCCTCCTACTTTTTACCTATTTTCCTTGAGTACCTGGGTTTTCTCCATATTGACATTCCCCTACCTAGATCAAAGGCCACCAAGAGTGCATCCCATACCCCGTCCAGCTAACTTGGAGCCACACTCCTACCTCTTGTCTACCCATCACATTCCCTTCCTTATTTTCAAATGGATTTTCTTGGATGTGATGCCACTCAAAATAATGTTATTGCCATCTTTGGGTTAAATTTCCAAAGCTACACATAAATTATCCTGTGTTCTTAGAAGAGGGTTCTGATTATATCTTGAATTGAATTTGATCTTGAATTGTGAAATGAAAACTTCATTGTTGTCATCAGCATCTCTCCGGGGGTGCTGTTTCTACTAAAGTCCCTTTTTCCCCTTAGCAGAGTCTTGCATTTTTGCCCACATGCATGCTTTGAGCATTGGATAGAGGCATCCATTAATCTCTTACTGGGAAATGACACTGATAAATGGGTGTGTATCAGGGGCAAAATGTGACCAGTTAGTTAGAAAATCAAATTGCAGCAAAAGCACAAAAAGTTAATTTTTATTTGATGTCAATAATGAGGACCTATTTTCTTATGATATTTCTTTGGAAATTGCAAAGTGCAGAGTGAAAATACAATGTATCTATAGTACTTTGCCTTTCCTCATCCATTGACTAAGCAAGCAACTTCTTTTTCCTTAAATTTAAAACTTGGTAATCACTTTTGGATTACAGATTCATTTATCTGAACATCTTCATAACGTCTGAGTCCACACATAAATTATGTATACGCACACACACACACACACACATAATTTTATTGAAAGTCAATTCATCTAAAAAATAAAAGTGGAAGACTCCAAAGAAAATGTGATTACTTTCCAAGAATTCCACTGTGCTCTGATTTCAAATATTGACCTTTTTTCTGGAATATCCTGTTGTTTAAATTGTCCATGTACCAAGCCATGTTCTCAGTTGAAACACTCAAAACTAGGGACATGTTTCTGTACATATTTTAAAGGTTCATTCACATTTTGTTTGAAAGTTGCAATAAATCAACTTAATTTGAATCACTCCATAAGTTCACGTGCTTCTATAAACTTTCTTTTTGAATATAAACCATAAGGATATAATTTTCCTTTAATCACTTTTTCTGTTTCAATGCTGTTTCAAGAGTTCAATATGTATTTATTTGCATTGTCAATTTATTCATTCATTCATCCATTTGGGAAACAAATATCAGACATCTACTATGTGACAGATCCCATGTTGGGAAGTGTGAAGATATAAAAATAAATAAGACATAATCTCTATGCTCAAAGCACTCTCAGTCTGACAGGAGAACTAATATTACATGCAGTTTTTCAGGGCTTTGTAGTTTGTGAAGCATTTTCAAATGCATTCTTACAGTCGAATATGTTCATAACAACTTGATAAGTTAGGCAAGGTAGATGTTAATAGGCTTGTTTCACAGATACACAAACTGCATCATCTTTCATTAAGTCCTACTTCAACCTCAATGACCATTACAGTGAGTTTCAACTGGAATGCAATGAGAATCACCTGGAAAGCTTAAAAACATGCCTGGGCCCCACCTCCAGAAATTCAGATTTTATTGCTCTTGGGTGGGGCCTGGGCATGGGCATTTTCTTAAAGTTCATTAGATAATTCTACTGTGCAGCCAAAATTGAGAACCACTTCTCTAGTATTACTGAGCTGCTTGTGATTCACATTGGACACCATACTGTTTCCCATCTCTCAGCCTTTGCTCCTTTATCCCTGTACTTTCTACTTTATATTGAAATCCTTTTTTCTGGCTTTCAACAATCCCCTACACACACAGTTTAGTACTGTATCTTATTCATCTTGTAGGCCCAGCACATTACCTTAAACACAATAGGAGCTCAGTATTTGTTGAACAAACTTCAACTTGATCACAAAATATACTAGTTTGTGTTATCGCTTCTACTTCAACATGAAAAATAAAATCTTCCACTTGACTAGTTTAGCTAGTTCATTTTTCCCCTCTTGCTAAGGATCTGGATCAAGTTTCCTGGGGCAAGGCAGGAGGACAAATTAAGTGGTACTATGATGTTCTACACTCAAAATCACTCAAAATCATCCCTCTTCACTAATTCATATCCTTTCATACTCCAGCCCTCTCTTCCCATGCTACATTTTGCAGGAGAGTAAGGGATGTGGCCCTTGACCTCAAGTAACCCAGCTTATCCAGCCAAAGTTGCTGTTGGAAACCTTACCAGATCTTCATTAAAACACAATTTGTCCTACTGGCCCTTACAGATACACCCAGCTGGGTCAAAATTTAAAATGTGCACCCAAGTTTAGACCTTGACTGTGAAATCCACAACATTCAGAAAATTTCTCTCTCAATAATGAAAGATTTTTACAGCATATTTTTCTAATAGAATTAATGTTGTTCAAATGTGTAAAGGCCATCCCAAGATGTACAAAATCAAGTACTTTAGTTCTACAAACAGATTAAACTATCGGAATCACTAAAATAATTGTTAAAGTAATATTATAGTAGAAATAAAATATAAAATGTTTGATAGTAGTTTCTGGGCTTAAAAATGACTGCTTATTTGATTGCAAATTTACAAAAGTTGACATATACTATTTATGTCTCTATATATGTAGTATATGTCAAACATAATAATAGAAAACATGAGACTTCTCGATTATAGAACAGCCAAATTATTTTCATAGAACATTTTCGCCCCAGTTTCTCCACAGGTCACCAGGATGAGGACCAATTGTTCACCAGGGCATGTAGTGGGGTTTGCATCGCAGAAAAGGAGCCTTGAAATTATGACTCAGGACTTATATCAAGTGGTTGGCATGTCTGCCCCTCCTCCTCTCCAGAGAGAGAAACCTTCATTCTGCATTGTCACCAAATTTTCTCTGGGGAATGGAAGGGAAGGGCTCTATCCTGGAATGTAAGCAAATGGCTTTGGAGAGATAAGTCTCTAAATTTCTCTGGAGCAATGCACAATCTACCTTCCAGCACATGTTTGCTATTCAATCACAGGCTGAACTATACAAAAATATGAAAATATTTGTGGAGAATTATCTCCCAATAAAAACATACAAAGATATTTTCTGTAGATAATTTGGAACAGTAAATCAACATCCTTTCTTTTTTGTCGAAGCTGGTATTTCATGAATTTCCACAAATTCTGAAAGCTAAGCTAGACATAGCCATCCATCCATTCAATAGCGACAGGTACATCATCTACAAGGCCAGGTTTCTCACACTTAAGATTCAGGATCAAAGTGTTTGAATATCCTGTTATTTGGCTGCTGGATCATTGAATATTCTAGATTCAGTAGGATTCAAAAATAAAATGGTTTTCAGTTTTTTTAACACAGCTCTCACTCTGCCAGGAGGACTATTTATTTACTGTCTGTTTGTGAAATCTCAGTCAACTTCCATAATTTTTCCAGCCACTTTCAGTTACCAAAAAGTCAAATCCAAATTATCATTTCAAACTTTAACCTTACATCCTCCCTTCCCCTTCGAGTCAGCTTTGTTCTGGAGAATATGGAATGAGGAAGGGTCGTAGAGAGCTCCATCAACTCCTCCTGTTCTCCTCTGAGTCCCTTTCTCTTAGGGCATACTGGGGACAGAAAGGAGAAATGGAAGATTGTGAGAAAGTGCTTCATACTTACTTCTAGCTTCAGCTGTCCTCCCTGTGATATAATCTCAGTATGATAGATCTCACATGAGCAGGTTCTTCAGAGGACCTTTGTGGGGACTTCTAACGGCAGTTTCTGCCTGGGGAGATTTGTTCCAGTTTTACATTTTCAATCCCCATGAACTCCTTCCCATACTGTTCCACCCCACAGACTCTTGCTTCTGGGTATCCCTTGATGGGAAGACCTTTGAACCATGGGTACTGCATTGATCCTGCCATGACAAACAGTAGGAACACTCCAGGTCCATTCCTGTCCCCTACCATGGTTCTGCCATATTTCTCCAGTTTCTTTTCCCATGCTTAATTCAACACAGAGGGCAGCCCAGCAAGTCCTCTGCCTGGGCATACATCCCTCAGATAATGAGATGCCCGCAGTTGGCTCCCCAGTGTCTAGGAGTGGTTCTTTTGGATCCCTTGACTTGGGGGAAGGAAGCGTTTCCTCAAGGAAGTATTATCTACCTCTTCCATAGAAGGAAAGAAAAAGTTCTAGTCCTCTCTTCTTAGACTCCAGTCATTCTCAGATTTCTCTAGTCTTCTAGGCTTCTTCTCATATAGACAGGTGGTCAGGGTATAGTGATGTTTGGAGTAAAAGAGCTAGTTTGGTCACTTTTTAATGAGACCTGAAGAGGTCTGGCCCCAATAGGATTCATTAAGTAACCTGATTAGAACATGGGCATTCTAAGTGTCCTTTTGGTTCCAACTCTGGATCCTTGTTTCCAATTATAGAACACAGTAAAAGTTTCCCTTGACAACTGTCTAACAAGTTATCAAGGGACCACTAATTAGAATTGTTATATATATTGGAATTTCCAGTCTTAGACTTTGTTTCTGATACAAAGAAATGTTTTTTATTTAGGTCAACAAGTAATCTGCCTCTGTCCTTCAATACTTTCTCAAAACACCTTGTCCTTCCTAGACTAAGTAGTTAATCAACTTTATGCTATTTAGTGCTAAAAGTGATTAGCACTAAAGAATGTTCTGGCTGGAAAGAACCATTATTAACTCAGTCCAATTCTGTCCATTAAGTGGTAAGAATAGTGGATTTCAAACGGTGAAATGATTTATCCAAGGTTATCAAATTAATTAGAGGCAAAGATGGAACCAGAATCCTGGTCTCCTAACTTCTGGAGAGAGGAACATTCCCTAATACATCATGATATTTCTCATGCACAAATTAGCATGACCCTACAACAAAACTCACATGAACAGAAAACATCCAGCTAGTTATACTCATTCAATGATACATCTACTGGACACTGCATATTCAAAGGGTCATGAAAAGACCATGACATGCCATGAATGATCAAATCGTCCCTTTCTGTATTTTATAACCTGTCATGAGGCTGAGCCATGTGTTCTGTGAAGTCAGGCAAGTTCAACACTCATGCTGATTCATACTTAAAAATTGGCACAATGTAGTTGGAATGCACTTGGGATAGACATCATTGCACAAAAGTGTATATTAAGAAGAGATAGCATGTTTGGATTAAGATCATAAAAAACAAATTTCCAGGCAAAGTGTGTCACATTTTGCAGCTGTTTCCTGCATCTGTAATAACCTCACTACTGTTAACCAGATTGAGCTGGAGACGTCAGGATATAACCTGTTAGCATGTCTCTTGATGACTCCTTAGGGGTGCTAGGAAATTTTAGTGCAAACAATTACTAAAATATCTATAATAAGCTATTGTAAGATGTACCAAGATCAGTGAATAAGAAGAATTATAACTCTAAACCATATTTTTTACAAACTTCAAGAAGTTGAACTAACTTTGCCAAAATATTTATGGGAAATACACTTCTCTTAGGAAAATTGAGGTGTACATATCTTTAAGGAATGTCTTCAGAAATATTTATGCCTGACACCAAGGATAAGGAGTACAGCCCAAGAAAACTAATATAGTTCCATAAAGTGGTCATTCCAAAGTCCAAAAGCAGGGAGACACAGGAGGAATAAGGGAACTGTATATATGGACTAGGAGATTTATGGAGTGTTTATATACACAGTGATATGGTTCCTCAGCCCAGCTTCCCTATTTGGGCTCATTTATATAACTAATCTTTATTGAGCTCCCAACTTCTGCCAATAGTGGGAATATAAGAATATTATACAAGACATGGTCTCTACCATTCAGGAATTTATTGCCTCTTTGGGAAATAAATGAGTACACCAATCACTACAATGCAGAACAATGTTAATAGTAACACTCCCTGCATCTTGATGTGCATCTCTCTTATGCCTTGATTTAGAGTTCCTTGGGTATGGTCATATCTCTCCTACTAAAGGCTAAGCTCTTAGGGAATATTGATTGTGTTTTATTGATCTTTGAGGTCCTTGTAGTGCTCGGAAAAGGCAAATATTTTATAAATGAAAGGTTTAATCTTGTCTTTGAATAGAAGTTTATGAAAAACTTTTAAGTCCATAAAGCCACTTGGTTAAGGGCCACCATTACCCTTTGAGATGGGCAGGACCTATATGATTACCCCCATTTTACAGTCAATGAGCATCGATGAAATTTGGAGAGCTAAAATTGATTTCCCAATAAAATAGGAGGCAGAAGTGGGGCTAGGCCCTATGTTCCCCTTCCCTCTGTTCTTCCTATGGTCCTGTACTGCCTCCTTAGAGTGTGATAAATGACCTGTGTGGTGATGTTTAGAAAAGAGAGAAATCATGTAAGTAATAAAAAAGATCATGAAAAACATAGCATTGGACTTTAAGTACTGCTTCAGGACTTCTCCGTTAATAACTATATTTACCTGGGTGTAGGTTTTTGTGCTATTTATTGTTTTTTATTCTGATTTACTCTTCTGATTCATATGGATGATGCTATTTTAAGTTGAAAGCTTCTAGAGAACAAGGTAATTATTTTTGCATATGGGGAATATCATTCTGAATACCTGTTGGCAATAAGTATTTGATTTTCAACTACTGGGTAATTACCCATGTTAAAATTTTAAGACTTAGGCACACACAGTTATAGAGCTATAAATGATTCTGTAAATAATGTAGTAAAGTTTTCCCTAACATTTTTGCTACCCAATGGCCTTTTAATGAGCCTTCTCTTCATCCATAGCCCTCCCCTCGCTGTTTTTAAATATTTTGCCTATTTATTTAGTCCAAAAATAAAGATAACATGTCATCAGTCCTCAAGGAGCTCACAAACTAATGAAAGATCTAAATCTGTAAATAAAGAAGTATACAATAAACTATTATCCTCTCTTAATCATATACCCTTTTAATCTGCTTCATCCCAAGAAATGGTGCCACCATTCAACCAGCTGCCCATGTCCCCAGCCTAGAGTCTACCCTTGGTTCCTCCCTCTCTCATAGCCCACATCCAATCCATTTGAAGTTTACCAGCATGGCCACTGCACTTAATTCAGATCTCTACTCAATTATCATCGCCTTAAAAAGACTGTCCCTGACCTCTTGATTTAATGTAGCCACTCTCCCTGCGATGGTTTGTATGTGTTCCCTCCAAAATCCAGGTGCTGCCAGTGTGATAGTACTGAGAGGTGAGGCCTTTAAGAGGTGTTAAGATCATGAGGGCTCCTCCCTTGGGAATGAGATTAAGGCCCTTGTAGAAGAGGCTTCACACAGCTTTCTGCTAGCTTGCACTTCCACCTTTTGCCATGTGCAGACACAGCATTTCTCTCCTCTCAGAGGATGCATCAGCAAAGTGCCTTCTTGGAAGCAGAGAGCAACCCTCACCAGACAACCAAACCTGCCAGCAACTTGATCTTGGATTTCCCAGCCTCCAGAACTATGAGAAATAAATTTCTTTTCTTTATACATTACAATCTGTGTTACTTTATTATAATAGTACCTCTGTCACCTTCTATCCTCTTAAACTGCTTTATTTTCATTCATGGTGCTTATCACTACCTGAAATCATATTATTTCAACATTTATCTATTTGTTTACTATTTATTTCATACTAGAATGTATAAAAATCATGAGGGTAAGACCTTTATGTTATTATCTGCTATATCATCAGTTGCTAGAATACATAGTAGACACTCAACAAATATTTGAATGGATGAATGTATGGACAAATGAATGGGTAGACGTACTGACAAATGGATGATTAGATGGATGAATACATGAGTGAAATGGTGCAGGGTGAGTACAATGAAAACAAATGATGAATTATGCCTGAATGGAAAACTAAAGATAGGTGACAATGAGCTGGGTCTTAAAAAAAATAAGTAGAAGTTAATAAGACAGATGAAGTAGAGGGGATAGTGCTGGTGAAGGAAACTGATGCAGAGATGAGAGTGGGTACGGATTTTTCAGAGAGCGTGGAATACATGGTGGGGATCAGAAGCAGCAGGAAATGAAGCCATTCGTTATACTGAGGCCGTGTATTAAAAGACCTAGTATACTGTAAGGACTTTGGATTTATTCTCTGGTAATATGGGACAGATTTTAAAATAGAAATATCCTGATCAGATCTGTGGTGGTCATGGGCTGAGCATACTTTATAGGGAAGAGGAAAAAGTCAAGAAGACAATTTAGGACATACTTATGATACCACCAATGATGAGTTGAGAATCTAGGCCAAGGGTATGGCCATGAGCAGGGAGTGGAAAAAACATAAATAAAAGATATTTCTGAAATAATATGAAGTGACTAAATTAAATGGCTGCATTCGGAGAAAGAGGGAGATGACAAAACTAAGGGTGATTCTACAATGCCTTTCTTGGGAAATGAGAAGAGGGTGATAGGTTAATGAAAATAGAGAAGTCAGAGGAAGGATGAGGGAGCATGAAGAGAAAAATGAGTTCAGTTTGAAGCAACAAAAAGACATCTGGCAATTGATTAGATTTGTCAGGTAGTTGGATATTTGATTTTGAAGCTGACAGAGAGATGGATGTTAAAAATACAGTGTTTATGGTCATGAGAGTGTAGATGGTAGTTGAAGCTATGATAATGGCCACCAAACAAACTTCATGTATTAATTATAATTATTTTTGCACCTTTGGCATATAAAAACAAAAACTTCTAGTCAGAGCTACTGATTGGGAACCATGTGATCACAACTGTTGTGTTGATGACAAAAATGAAGAAACTTGAACTTTTAGCCATCTTTTGTTAAATATATGATCTCTGGGCTTTTTTTAACATACTATCAATAACATACAGTCCTTATTTTTCAGAGGAAGTCTTGGGAATTTAAGTTAGGAACCAATGACCTAGGGAAAAAAATCCTTAAACCCTGGGCATTATATCAGTTTAACATGAATTAATTTTACCTTGAAATTGGGCATGCGGACTCTGTAGCCATGGAAACTCCTTGGATCATTTTAAAAATTTCCCTCAGCTCATTTCATTCAGCAGTAAATAATATGAGTTGAGAAATGTTTTGACCCAAAGACCACTAAGTTCTGGCAAGCTGTCATCCTATATTTACTTATGCCCCTTATTTAGGAGAAGGGGGAGACACGTAGAGGGCAAGGAGAAGAACAGTGGGAAAAAGAAACAAAATAGAAACATACACATTTTGCAAGTTTTGTCCATAATAAGGAAACAAAGCAATATGAGGAAGTATTGTCTCCAGTTTCTAGAGAATATAACTTAGACTGTCAATTTCTTGGGGACGCGATAGAAGAATGTCGGATCAAAGGTATGAAAACGAAATCTTCTTAAAAGTAGAAATCGTTCACTTTAACTTGGGAAATTCTAGCATTCTTAAAGATTACAAACATATTTGAGGATTATTAGGAAAATTAAAATATATATTTATATAATGCCTATGTCTAAAGTTAAAATTTTCAGCTAAATTAATATTATTCCTTGTAATTTAACATTACTTGTCCTTTTGAATTGCCCAGAGACATTAAACATGATCCCAGATCATCACTCTATGGAGACTTACCATGGAAAAGATGACTTTGATGCCATACAGCATGTAGGCAATCTTAAATTCTTCATCCCAACTGCAAAATGGACAGTTTGCTCCTGGAATTCAAAGCATTCCTCTTTCTATTATTAGAAATTCAGTGTTCAGAATTTCATTTTCCAAGATTTCTGACTTTTAATTCTATCTTC
>NW_012149730.1:3048908-3061897 GCF_000956105.1 Propithecus coquereli | reverse complement strand
AATTTAAATTGAGAATTTTCCCATCTCCCTTTTATTTCCTTTCTATATTAACGCCCCCCAAAAAAACAGGAAAAATAATGAAGCAGCGATTTTCCACCTGAGAATCAATAGTTGCTGATGACAAAAGAATGCTTCAGAGAGGAAGAACAAATGTTCACAAAGGAAAAATCAAGGGAGATTGACAAACAAGAAAGCAAAGAAGGGAGGGGCAATGGATAAATAAGCGTTCCCAATATGAGACACAGTTCTCATTTGGGAAGCTCTTCATTATAATCAGGAAGATAATGAAAGCTAAAGGCAGAACAAAATTGGTGCCTTTAAAATAGAAAACAAACCAACAACAGCAAAAAGAATCTTATCTATATTTTCAAAAATTAGTATTGCTGGCCAATTAAACACCAGAGCAATATTCCCAATTTGCCCATAAAGCTCCATCTTTGAATTTGGAGCGACACTTGGTCCTTGTTCCTGCTCTGTGATTCAGTAGGCAGTATCTTTGTTCCAAGGGGCAGCTAGGTGAAAAATATCTGAGGGAAGAGCATGCCCAGTTTAAATCTCAAGGCCTAGTGAATGGGAGTGCTGACACCCCAACTGGCTTAGGACATGCTAGATCCATCAGCAGTCCTCTCTGTTGTTGTCATGGTGCATGGGTAGCCAATATAGTCATCTGGGAATGTACTTTGTGACTTCAGGAAGTACTCAACTCTCCACCTCTAGTACTTTTAGTGCACAGATACAATCATCTCCAAAGAGAAACTGAAAGACATTAAAGAAAAATGTGATTTTAAAATTCTTTCATAGCATCCCTGGCACTAATATGTTTCATTTATGAAGTGAGCAGCTTACTTGAAATAATTTCTGAGGTTCTTTTTGGTTTTATTGCTCAATGATAACTTCAAGAATACATTATATCTCCTAAAAGAAAAAAAGAAAACATTTTTAGGAAATATATTTATACTACAAAAATGTGTAATTTGTAATAGTGAGAATGTGTTAACAAGTAAAATATCAAAAAATAAATGCTTAATAATCTACACATATCTATATTACACACTGTTAGGTAGCCATTATTTAAAATTTCCATTATGGTTATGATGAGGTTACACAGCATGGACAAATGCTTAAATTATGATGTCAAATGAGAAAAGGCAAATATAAAATTTTATATACAATATGATCATAGTCATGATTAGAAATGTATACAAAAAAGACTGGCTGCAAATAACACAAACTGTTAATATTGGTTGTCAATAGGCGGTAGGAATATGCATAATTTTTTTCCTATTGTTCTAATTTCCAATTTTGTGTATTTTTATAAAAATTAAAAATAAAATTTTTGATCACCTGTATATATTTGGGAATTTTTTCCCAATATTTAAACTACTTTATATTGCAGCCAGCACTGAGTAAACAGAGGACAAGCAGGCATTGTCCCACCCACCATTGGCCCAGGTGACAATGAGCTAGAAGCCTTGCCCAGGAAGCTGGTCATATAACCACAGGCATGTCCCCTAGTCACTGGTGGGATGTAAACCAACCTAATTGTGACAGAGAACCCAGAGAGCTCCAATCCTGTTCTCTCACCCTGTGGATACTATCATTTGTTAGTGATAAGATTCCTCCTGATGAAATCTAAAATCATTTTACCTGTGTGATAGTTAATTTTATGTATCAACCTGACTGGATCTTGGGATGCCCAGATATCTGATTGAACATCATTTCTGGGTGTGTCTGTGAGGATTTTTCTGGACCATTTGAATCAATTATAGACTGAGTAAAGCAGATGGCCCCTCCCAGTGTGGGTGGGTGTCCTCATCTAATCTGTTGAGCTCCCGAATAGAATAAAAAGGTGGAGGAAGGGAAGATTTTCTGCCTCTCTGCTTGACTGCTTGAGCTGGGACATCAATCTTCTCCTACCCTCAGTGCTCCTGTTCTCAGGCCTTAAGATTTAGACTGGAATCTATACTATTGACTCCCCATTTCTCAAGCCTTCCAGTCACACCATTGTCTTTCCTGGTCTCCAGATTGCAGGCAACAGATTGTTGGATTTCTCAGCCCCTATAATCACATGAGCCAACACCTTATAACATATCTATCTATATCCATATCTATATTTATACATATTTATGTATCTATATCCACTCATACATATATATACGTGTGTGTGTGTGTGTGTGTGTATACACTCCTATTGGTTCTGTTTCTCTGGAGAATCCTGACTAACACAATGAGACACCATACACTATTGATGCCAGTAAAGAGTTCTGAGGTCATTTTCTCCTTCATGATAACATATAGTTCCTGTTATAATATTTAGCCAGTAACATAATCTAAGTGCATTAATGCCATACCATACTTCTATATAAGCAAATATGCTAAGTAAATTTTGTTCATCTTTCTATAAATTTCCTTTCATCCTTACAAAAACCACTTCTGGCCTCATGAGAGAGAAGCATAAAGCAGAAGCTAAACTTTGTCACCATTCAGACCTTTGAAGAACTTTCAAAGCATTTAACCGCAAATCTTGAGGAACATTAATGAATCTCAATTGAGGAAAAATATTGTCATTAATTTGCTTAATTTTGTTAGCCAAGTCTTTTCATGTTCTAGAGAGCAGAAGTGACTCCAAGAAGACAAGGATGATGTGGACATATCATAACCTCAGTCCCAAAACCACATTCCCTGGCAACCTTTGTGAGGTTGGTTTTAAATCCTATGCACCAGCAATCTCTGTCTTGGAAAACCCTGCTTGGGTGTCAGTCAAGCAGCAGGAGATGGTCTCTTTTTGCCTAAGTAGAGACTTGAGAGAAAAATCAGAGGTAACCTAAAGCAAAAGATCCTACCAGGACACTGCTTCTGCCCACATTCAGGAGCCTTCCCAGACTTAGTGCCAGCTGAAATCAGTTGCCAAGAAAAGCGTTCAGGGTTCAATTAAGAGCAACGAGATGTTAGAAAACACTTAGCAAAAATCAATCTCCCAAGCCACCATAGACTGTCAAAATTCTGGACACTCTGGGCAATATATTCTGCCAGATCCTTCTGATTATATTGGGTGTATAATTAGGACTTCACCAGAAAAGTTTGGCCCTTTTTTGAAGCAAAATGTAGACAAGACTCCTAAGATCTACTCTAAAGAATCCAGGGTAGAAGAGAACAGGAATTACTTTTAAAAAGAAATAAAAACTTACTGATTAAAAAGAACAAATATCCCAAATAAATGGCTTTAAGACACAATTTCAGGGATATCTACCTTTGGAATAATCTTTTATTTCTTAAATAACAGACTTAAATTAACTGAGAAGCAAACAACTTGAAATCATCGAATGCTAGAATCAGAAGCAGTCTTAAAGACTACTTAATCCAAACTCTTTGTTTTCTTATGAAGCCACTGAGACCCAGTGAGGTTTAATGACTCGCCTAAGACGATATAGCTCATTAAGATCAGAGCTACTGAAGTAGTATCTCACATTCAAATGGAACTTTGAAATTTTCAAGCACTTTTTAATTTAATTGCTTATTTGATTCTCAACTAGCTCTGGGAGGCATGGTGGCAGAGACGAATCCATGGGTTGGTTCTTGTGTTTCTGACATTTTTCCAGGAAAAATAACATATTACTTGGAAGAAAGGGGAATTTCAAAGACTGAAAACTGTTCTTCTCCATTGAATTTTGTAAGATCATTTATAATAATGTCAAGAGCTTCTATGTTCTTATTTTTGTTCTACCTCAGAATTATATAAGATGGACGACCAGCTGTCTGTGAACTCTGCTCAAGTAGAAGGAATTCAGGTTTTGAAAGGGCAAACCCTTATAATGGTATCACTTTTGTTCATTGAAGAACAAAATAGACTTCTTCCCTCTAGAGATATTTTAGAGTTGGGCAGACCCTACCTGTAGGTTAGAGTTGAGGCATATTCTTGGAATTGGAGATGAGGTCTCTCCTGAGCTTGAAGGTACCTTCCATTTTTGGAAGTTAGGATTCATTCTCATTTCATTTGGCTTTATTTTCTTCAGTTCAATAGCATGGTCTTATAAGTCTTGGAAATCTTTTGATTCTGAAAGTCATTAAAGTCTGAACTCACCTAAAGGTTGACTAATTTGGCCATGATGTTATCTATTGAGTGTGTGCAACATTTAAATTGGGCCTAGCCAGAGGCTCGCTGTAGGCATGATTAATGGGACTTCCACTTCTTCCCACATCCTCTCTGAGGACTGATGTGGAAAGCAAGACTATACCAATGCCTAAATAAACAGAAACTTTCTTCTTTCATTTCATTTTTAGACATCATAGTTTTTATAGTGTATTTATTAAAAACATATTTTAATCATACTTAAAGTGATATCTTTAACTTTTTCCCAAATAAAATAATAACATTCTCCAATACCTGGTTAAGCTCTCCTCTTCCAAAAGATACTAACCAAATAGCCAGTATAAAGTAAACCAACAATTCTGTGCTTTGCATGGAAGTAGAGTTAGCCTTGAATAACGAGGAAATTTTAATGAAATTAGGTACAGATGTGGGATTACAAACATTCCTGCTTCTCAGACCTGGCACATGATGCTATGTGTCTTTCATCTTCCCTAATTTGAGATTTTGCTGGCATCACTTCTTGTTAAATAATGTGAGGTGTAATTTGTCCAAGGCTCATATTCCTATTAATTGTCCCTTTTGGTCTATGTATCTTCAAATATACCTCAGAAGAGATGACAAAAGGTATATAAACTAAAGGGCACTAAATAGAAGGTTCACATTTCACACTGAGATCACCATTCACGAAAAACCTTTCAATCTGATTTTATTGTCTAGTAAATAAACTGAAAGAGTTTTCTGAGGAAAAATAGGGACTTTATCACATTTCTAAATTGCAACATCTGTGCTTCTGTGGAAACTAGATAAGTCTGTCCAAGGCCAAGAAAAACCATTAATCCATAGAAAATACCAAAATCAATTTTCTTCCTCTCAAATTTATACCTGGACCAAACTGTAAATATTGAACCCAGAGGCAATTTATCTGGAAAGGAATCCTTAAAAGCACATCAACTGTATTTTTATTTTATTCTTCCAGTCAAACTTAACTTAGGCATTTTCAACAATCTAGTTGATTATCATTTCCACATGATAAATATAGTAGCATTCTCCATATTTTATTTCTCCTTTCTACACCATATAGTCTGTGACTATCTTAAAAATATTTCTAATATATAGTATTGCCAAATGAAAAGAAAAAGAAAAGAAGACATATAAAAGAATGTCATGGTTGCAAGTGTCCACACACTGTCTCTTACCTGTTCTTCATTTTTGCATATAGGTAGTCCACCAGACTGCAGTTACAATAAGCATTAGATGTTCTCAACTCTCTATTAATTGAGAACATATTATACTGCCTGAAGTTGGAAGTATTTTCAATTAAAAAAATCTAATATTGGATAAAAGCTAATGAAAAAAGAAAATTAAATCCCCTGTTCCATTGATGGTGATTGGAAATATTTCCCAATTTTAAAATCTAATTTTGAAGAAAAAGTAATGAAAACGGATATTTAAAACTCTTTCTGAATATGAAGCTAAGACATTAAGTGAAGTGTGCTACTCAATATAAGAACAAGTCCAAACTGATCCCAGTTTTTAATCCACAGAGTGTTTGAGCACTCCTTTTTTAAAGGAAACGAACCTTAAAAAAAAAAAGGAATTTAAAAGCAATTTAAATCTTTACTTAAATTTCTTAAAGCATCTCCAAAGAAAATTCCACTCATAATACACAGCAAGAATGTACTAAAAATCTTTGATTTTTCTCCCAGTATCCCACACTGAACATATTCAGCTAACCCAATTTCCCCTCTTTCTTCTATAAAATATCCCCAAACACTTCTTCAAAACACAATCCGCACTTTCTCTTTTTGGCCTTGACACGTGTATTCTTTTCTCCCATAAACATATGCAGCAGAGGAAGGGCTGGTGCAAGTTCAACTTTTAAACAGTTTGTAAGACAGTGTCTGAATCTCTTCACAAACCTGCCTGAAGATGATATTCTACTGGCCGCTTAGACAAACTCTAATTCAACCTTTCTGTTTGGGTCCCACAATCCTATGGAAATTCAAACCAAGCATTTTCAACTCACACTGTTGGCACTGATTTTTCCAAGGCTTGAATTTCAGGGTTTCAAAACAAGACTTTGATGCCAGCTTATCCCATGGCAGGAAGAAAAGCAAGTGAAACCACAGAGACGTGCCAGTTTTAATTCGATTTCCGGCTTAGCAACCCGACCCTGGTATGAAAATAAAACCCAAAACCCAAATTTCTTCTGTAGTAACCAACAAAAAATGCTCCCCCCACCAAAAAAAGAAGCCTTCAAAATTCTTCCAAATGCAACTAGTGGATGTAATAAGCTTCTCAGAAGGAGGGCTGCAAATCACTGTGTCGTTTTTGGGCTAGACAGCATGGCGGAGACACATAGCCTCAGTGGCAGAATATATGTTTGCATACAAGGAAGAACAAAGGGAATTGAGCTTTGAGTTGGAATATAAAACTCTAATTCTGAAGACAGAATGTGTACTTAATTGAATCTAACAGCTTTAGCGGGGCCTTTTGGGTAAAAATGCTTTCACTTCTACCCTATGCTTCCATAATTGATTTAACATGCATTGGGATGGGCGCTAAAAGTCCTGAATCCTGAACATAGTCTGATTAATCAAAACAGAAACACCAACACAGGATACAACACAATGCTGTCAAGTCCAAAATATACAGAACATGGGAAAAATTAAGGAAACACAATGAAGAATTTATTCTGCCTTTGGGGCAGGATAAAAGGTGTGTGCTAATTTCCAAATAACAGGGCCTTTTCATCTTTTGAGCAAATATTTTTTAACAAAAATTCTCAGAACTAAACTAACTTTATATACAGTGACTTCTTATATGAAGTGTGTTTATCAGAGGCAAGAAGGAAATGGCACATAAACAAAAAAGAATGGTTATTTGTATGAGCTCCGATAAATGAATTTGAATTGCCTATTAGTCATAGATGTTGATGTGGTAAATGTGCACCAGCTATCCTGCTGAGAATGTCTCCATAGTCTTGGGATTTCAAATATGCTTTTCAGAATGTTCCTCATTTAACCCCTGTTAATTGCTGCTCTTGTTATTTGTTTCCTTTAGAAAATGGCTTTAAAGTGACTCTCGTGGTCAAAGTGTTCATTCAGAGGGAGCGGGTAGGTGATGCAGGGTTGGAGGGTTGACGTAAGCAATAGTTGAAGAACTATACAATAATCCAATGGGAATTACACAATCAAAGAGCTGGAATTTCTCAGGAATCTCACCTGTCACTACTCTCATCATACGTTCATCAAAAATGGATGAACTAAAAATTTTGAACATTTGATATAATCAAAATAAATACTTAGAAACCCAGAATTGGTACTAAAAAATGTATATTAATTTTCTTGATTAATCTAGCATTAATTCCTTTTTGTGTTCATCTAAGCATCCATGTCCCAACAGCTTTAAGATGAAGTATTCTCCCTTATTTAAAAATGTGTACATGCTAAAATTTAAAAAATGCAAAAAAATAAATGTACATGCACTCTATTTTAGGAAAAAAATATGTATATGCATGTAAAACTATGGGAATTAAGATGCAAGTTACCTAGAAATTTGAGTTTTTTTCAATTTAATTATCAACTGTCCTCTATGATTATAACAAGATATTTGCATTGTTATCTTCAAAGCTCAACAGAAAGCAGCTAAGTATGGATCTATAATTTCTGGAAATGACGAACAGCGTAGTTGACAAAAAAATTCTATTGACAAATATCATAGCCAAATCATAGAATCATAGATGATTCGGGATTTAATTTTTTGTTTTGTTTTCCTTTACTTTTCACTTTGGCATTTCGCCAATTGCTTAATTCATTGTTTTTAATGACAGGGACAAATTGTACCTTACTGAGTCTATTCACATTCTGAGTTAAAGGAAGAGATTACTTCAATTAAGTTAGGCATTTATGGAAAGCAGGGTACTGGGGTGGGGCAGGCAGAGACATTGATAGATTAAAAATATAAACACAATTAGGAAAAGTTTGTGTTCTGAAAATTTAAGACAAAGTTTCAGGTCAGTGGAGGTAGATGGTTGTATTTGGAAAGTGAGGATAATCTACCAAAAGCACATCCATTTAGCTAGTTAGCCCAGGAAGAAAGCTAGCCCTGCCTCCACAATTGCATGAAGCACTCACTATGCCTACCATCCCCATCTCGGCTTCTTCTCCAATTTACTGACGGTTAATTACTCTCATCTAGCTTCAGTTATCAGGAGGAGAGAGAAGTCAAAGACAGCTAGCATTCCAGTAGGGAAGGCAGTCCTTTCTAACTGGCTCACCTTTCTCTCTGCCCATCATAACATTCTGCTAATTTACACATTGCACTGCCAAAAGGCTAAAGATCTGCATATTTAGCCCACTAACTGTTTTTTTCTTAAAACTCCAGACCTTAAGCTTAGGGTATACTATATTGTTCTAAACTGTCTAAATATTTCTAAGGCTGATCAACCCCTCCAAAAAAAATTAATTAATTAATTTTATTTTCAACCAGTCATTTTTATGAAATAGTATTCAGGACAAAAAGATCTCATCAGATTTTAACTGATGCTAAAACCATTTTCATTTTTAGAATTTCAAACTATACTCAATGAAAAATGGGTGGATACCCTATAAATTTAATCTTGTATTTCACATCCTTTTATAAAGGAAAAAGCACCAAAGAGGAAACCAGAAGAGAAGTTTTGATACTGAATGTCCCACTAACTAGTTTTTTCTTGGGTTTTGGACTTACCTCTAAAATGAAAGGATTCAACCACATGATCAAATAAAGTTGTCTTTATTATTGTTTGATATGCAAGAATTATGCATTTATACTTTACGATGCAATCTTCATGTCTCTTTTCATGTATGTAATATAGTCCTTTTGCCTAACAAGTATCTGTCCTCTTCTGTCCTTCTCCACTTCCTCCCTCTTACTGGAAGCCAACATCCACTCCCCTCTGGATGACACAATAGCTTTCTTATGGTTCTGTATTTCTCCATTCTTGTCTCTTTCTAGTCCCACACAGAATAAAGAGTGATTTTAAATCAGAAGTTGAATTATGTTAAGCTCCAGTTTAAAAACTCTCAATGGTTTTTAAACAAGATGCAAGGGAAGAACCTGCAGGGCCCTCCAGGACAACCCCACCTCTACCGCTCCAGTCTCACTTCTCTCTGCCACTCTTTCCTCTTGCTCAGGGTGTTCCCGCTTCGCTGGACTGTTTTAGCTTCAAGACTCGCCAAGATCTTTCCTACTTCGAAAGATGTTTTTGCACATGCCCTCCCCTCTGCCTGACCCACTCCTCCACACAATATTCACATGGTTTTCTCCTTCTTATGCCTGGAATTTCAGCTAAAATACGACCTCAAATGTCACCTCCATAAACAAGCCTTCCCTGATGTTTCTACCCAAAACCATTGCTCCTCTCTCCTATTGTTTTCTATCTTATCATCTTATTTATTGCCTTTGTTGATCTTATCTAAACCTTTAATTATTTAACTTATCTGTTTATTGAATTTGGGTTTGACTCCCCCTCCCCACCTACTGTCCTTCCGTGTGTCTGTCCTGTTAAGTATAACATCCCCAGTGCATGGCATGATGTCTAGTATATACTAGACATTCAATAAATATTTACTAAATGAATTAGTAAATCTGAAATGCAGTTGGGTCTATGTCTCTGTTTTCCTCTATGTAGTACCTGTGGAGTATGTGTATCATGTACACAGAATCCTAAATACATAGAGATAATAACCTAAGCTGAGTTAATGGAAGAAGTAGAGGAAGATTGAGCCTAAGGTGGCTAAGGAGCATTGTTCTCCTTGCACAAGTGTGGGACAACTCCGTCCCATGTGTGGAAACTTGGTGCCCATCTGAGCCCTGTTCTATAATTACCACTATGTGACCTGGTTTTCAGCTTCTGTAAGTGCCTCAATCTTGAACTGAAAAGCATGAGAGGAACAATCACTTCCAAGCCTTCACTAAAGTCTGCTTTTATCTTCTCCAGGAAGGAGGAAATATAGGGGTGGGATAGGTGAGTCTCCTTTTTCAGGTAGTATTTGCAAACACCTATTACCTAACACAGAAGGCTAAATGAAACAGATCTGACATGAAACAAACGACAACATGAATCCCACCCTCTGCACGTTGTGAAGGTTCCTTACAAACAAGAGTGCAGCAGCTCCTTCCATATTTTTTCAGAAAAACAAATCCAAAGTATTTGACAATTACTTCCCAAGGGAAAATGCTTCTACCCCAACTCCCAAACCCAACACTTTCAATTCTGTCAAGTCAGGGAATATTTTTGCCTTTTGAACATCAGAGTGATTTCCTTTTGATCAGCTTATTCAACTATGTAATTAAAATGATTGTTTTAAAAACTGAAACATGAACATTTTCTTTTATTAGCAATTATTGACAAGCAACTGCCATCTCATCACCATCATAAAATTCTTAGGCTTGTGTTCCTAAAACTTTTTTGCAAGTGTTTAACTATGAATTCTGACAAATTTTTTGATTATTGGAAATAGGTTGATAATTTGTCAACTTGATGCCAGTTTAAAGACTCACAATTCCATTTCTCTTTGTTCAGTGATACAAACAGTGGCCTTTCATTCAAGTTATTGAAAGCAAAAGCTCCCAATTATCCAGTGACCTAAATGGAATCTTCCCAGCTTTCTGTGAATATGTATTATTAGTAGCCAACTTCTATCACATCTCAGCAGAAAACAGGAGTTTTTTATGGTTTGTTTTACTAGAACCTGTTTAATTAGCAAAGTCTCTTGAAGCTTAGTACTAGCCTATGAGCTTGTTAATGCCATAGATCTAGTTCAATTTAATCACTTTATATGCAGAGGATATGGAATTGAAATTGTAAAATATCTTATTAAAAATTGTAGGGTCATAAAGATCACCTATTTCAAATTTGCTATTTTTATGGGTGAAAAACAAGGCCTAGAAAGGTTAAGAATTTGGCCAAGATTACACTTTTATTAAGTAGAATTAGAATTTCAGTTACAAAGATGCCTTAATTGTCCTCTAGTATTTCAAGCCCTGAACACCAATGGTACATGTTCAAGATACTTATTATTAATGCAAAAGCATAGTTCTGCAAAAATAGAAATGTAAAGGAGTTTGATAAAATATTAATAAACCTAAAGAAATTGAGGACTGTTCTAACTATTAGGTATCTTGATGTAAAACATTCAAAACCCCTAGCTGCCATTAATTTTGAAGGTTTTCAGACATTATCCAACTTCCGAAGAACAGTAATATGCGTTAGTCTCAATATAACCATAGAGATAATGAATTGGATCTCTTTCATTGATAACTTTCTGAGATAAAACATTTAATCTCTTTACGTGTTTTTTTCCCCCAACATAATCAAAAGCATAGTAAAGCATGTCTTTTGGGTCATCCTATGTATAAATATCGCAAACCACTGACAGAGTCAATAAAGCTATCGGACACTTAATTTTAACTTCAATGACTCTTCTATTGTAAAATGACATCCTTTAGGCTACCCACATCACAAAAAGTCCATTTTTGTTTGCTGCTGCTACAAAAATGCTGTTTTAATAAATTTGATGGCATTCTGTGGCAGGGATTGCTATTGCTCATGGAGAATCCATTCCCCTCTCCTCCAAGGTAACCCTGGGGGATTCCCAAGAAAGTAAACATGTGAGTGGAAGTGACACATGCCATTTCCCACAGAAGCATTAATTTGATAGGACCCAGCTTCCAACATGCTTTTCACCTGCCCCAGAAATTATGGGCTCCTTGGTCAAAAAAGCTTAGAAAATACCCCCTTCTTAGAGACTGACATTGTATAGTAGCATATTGAACACATTCAGAATCTCTGCAGAGAAAAAAAATAGCAATTGTTTAACACAGTATTAATCAATTAATTTGACCCCCAACTTTTTCTTGTCTAACATTTCTTGTTCCTTAGAACACTCTTTAGCAATCACTGGCCTATGCCTTCGATATTGGTAATTAATTTAGCAACCAACTGAGTACAAAAATAGGTGTTTGGAGATTAGGCTGGAGAGTTGAGCACTAGCCATTGAGTGTTTCCGTGTAGAAATGACATGCATCATTTCCGTTCATTCCTAACTTCAAGGAAATTCTTCCAGGTACCTTGATGTAGAGGAGAATTAGGTATCAGTGCCTGTCACAAACCACTGCCAAAGTTTATTTTTAAAAAGGGGGAAGTGTTTGAAAATGGAAAAGTCATTGAAATTGCAATTAAATGTTAAACGCCAGGGTTCTGTCAGAAGATGGAAACACCACCAGTAATTTAAACAGGGAAAACTTAATGTAGTGAATTATTAACTAATAAAAAGTGGTTAACTACTAAAAGGGGTAAAAAGGACCCTAAAGAATTCAGGAACAATAAAATAACTACTACCTCTAGGGCAGAGGAGAACACCTAAGGAGCAAACTAAGAACCTAGAGGACCGCCCCCCCCATGCCCCTAGGCTGTAAATCAGACCTTGTTGAAGAGGATGTAGATGTGTCCTGCCTGAAGGAGGAGAACTTTGCTGGGGTGCCAGCAGGCTGGAGCTGCTCTGCAGAAAGCTATCTGTTACGGGACAGAAAAATACACTGGAAAATTAGTGTCACTGGGCCTCCCAAACACTACCATCAGCCACAGCATGGGAGGAAAAAAATAAAGCACCCCAGAAGCAGAAAAAGAAACCCCCTTCTCACCTATGCCTTGAAATGTCCCTCCAGCCTAACATCAAGCCAGCTGGAAAAGGAGAAATTTTAAGGGATACAGCTATAAAAGTATAAAGCAGCGCAAAAAAAGAATGGATTTGGAGCTGAGAGACAATAAATTGATAACCAGCACAGCTAGGCAATGCCAGAAAGGGAGAAAAGGGCCACTGATGTAGAAACCGCAGAGGCACTGCAGACACAC
>NW_012149730.1:3044578-3047663 GCF_000956105.1 Propithecus coquereli | reverse complement strand
TATACTGATTATTAAGACCCAAAATTATCACTCAGTGATGTAAACATGATGCTTTAAACACACTTGTTAATACATCATGGAATTACTTTAGTACAGATGCTTTGGCTGAAATTCTCCTGCAATTAAAATACCAATATTCTTGTTTTAACAAAAAAAAAAATAAAAATAAAAAAATAAAGTCTAAAGCCCCCTAAAGATGAAGAACAACTAGAGTGGCAAATATCTAGATAAGCGAGTCAAAAGAATTTTTCTATTTTTCTGTATCAAATACTCAAGACTCTACAGAGCAGGCCTACGAAAATAATTCTTACCTGAATTTTAAAAATGAATTTCTCCAAAGAAAGGTTGAAGAAAACAGAGATGACTAACAAAATTTAAAAGGAATAAAATTAAAGAAGTTCAGATTCTGCAGACAAAACATCCAGGCCGAGCGCCTTCCCCACTGCTCCGGACTTCCAGCTATTTTTGGATACCTGTCCCTAGGTTTTGCATAATTTTTTCCAATGGAATGATTCCACAAGTACAAAATTAGAAATGTATTTATTATTTTCCCTGGAGGATTGTTTTTTACATATAATAAAACTGAGCTACTTTTAAGAGCAGCATGCACCACAAACAAAAAGCTCAGACCACAAGACTGTTTAGGAAGGACCCATTTTTTAAAAAAAAGAAATTTAAATTCCTCTCAAATGAGGAGAATACCTTCCTTTTGTGTGACAGGCGGTTACTTCAGCCAAACCTCTGGAGAGGTTTGGAAGGTTCAGAAGATCATTTCTACCCTGAAACTGAATGTATTCAGCTTGTGGATTACAAGGTACCACAGACCAGGGAAGAAAATGGATTATTTTACACTTTTAGAGCCAGCTCATATGAAATTCTGCAGGAGAATTTTAGGAAACCATCCACTTCCATACTCAGGAGAGAAGCGTGTGCATTATATCTTTGCTTTTCAAATGCAAGGACATTTTTAGAGTTAGCTGTTATGCCCATAATTTACAAGATCTTCTTTACTCAAGAGATTTTTCATATCATCCTATAAAATAGGGCATTTTTATTCAGCTGCATGGGACTCAGGGATTTTATTTTAAATTTTCTTTTACAGGAGTACCCCCACTTTCCTATATAACTCATTCCTGAAAAGGGTTTTAAAGTCAAACATCTGAGATTTGATCAATGGACATAAACAGTATAACATTGGCTCTATTCCCATAGACTAAAAAAATTTATAACCCTCAAAATTATGGTTCCTGTAGTCACTGTCTCCCTCTGATGCAGACAGTCCAATGAGTGGGTGTATAATTTCTAAGCACGGGTATGCTGTTTATTGAGGCTGGGATTGGGGATGAATTTGAGGATGAAAATGGAGTAGGGGATGGTAGGGGGTAGGGAGTCTCTGTCATCCTGGGGTTTGGGGATTTTCAGGCAGGCATTTCCCTTTCCACAGAACCCCACCTCATCCCTCCTCAGAGACCATGACAGACAACGAGGTAGCCTATACTCTTACACACTCAATCTGGTAGATTCCTGGAAAAGAAAGGAAAGAAAAAAATGTTTATATCCTTGACACTGAAGAATGAATCAACTGAAGCCTAGAAAATATCAAGCAACACCATTAAAAAGTGGGCAAAGGACATGAACAGGTACTTTTCAAAAGAAGATGGACTAATGGCAAAGAAACATATGAAAAAAATGTTCAACATCTCTAATCATCAGGGAAATGCAAATCAAAACCACAATGAGATATCACTTATCCCGAGTGAGAATGGCTTTTATCAAAAAGTCCCAAAACAATAAGTGTTGGCATGGATGCAGAGACATAGGAACACTCATACCCTGCTGGTGGGACTGAAAACTAGTACAACCTCTGTGAAAAGTAATGTGGACATACCTCAGAGAGCTACAAGTAGAACTACCATTTGATCCAGCAATCCCATTACTAGGCATCTACCCAAAGGAAAAAAAGACATTCTATAAAAAAGACATTTGCACTCGAATGTTTATAGCAGTACAATTCACAACTGCAAAGATGTGGAAACAACCCAAGTGCCCATCAATACATGAGTGGATTAATAAAATGTGGTATATGTATACCATGGAGTTCTACTCAGCCACAAAAAATAATGGTGATCTAGCACATCTTGTATTATCCTGGATAGAACTGGAGCCCATTCTTCTAAGTGAAGTATCACAAGAACAGAAAAACAAGCACCACATGTACTCACCATCAGATTGGTATTAATTGATCAACACTTATGTGCACATATAGTAGTAATATTTATTGGGTGTAGGGCAAGTGGTAGGGGGGAGAAGGGAATGGTATATTCACACCTAATGGGACAGTGCACACCATCTGGGGGATGGACATGTTTGAAGCTCTGACTCAGGTTGGGCAAAGGCAATATATGTAACATAAACATTTTTACCCCTGTAATATGCTGAAATAAAAAAAAAAGGTGAGAAAAGTATTTGAACAGACACTTCACCAAAGAAGGTATACAGATGGTCAGTAAGAATATGAAAAGTTTCTCAATATAATATAGTCATTAGGGAAATGCAAATTAAAAGTGACTAAAACAGACTAACAATGCAAAGTGTTGTTGGGGATGTGGAGCAACTGGAACTCTCACACATTGCTGATAAAAATGTAAAATGGTATAGCCACTTTAAAAAATAGTTCAGACCAATCATAGTGGCTCACGCCTGTAACCCCAGAACTTTGGGAGGCCAAAATGGGAGGATTGCTTGAGGCCAGGAGTTTGAGACCAACTTGGGCAACATAACAAAACCCTGCCTCCACAAAAAAAAAGAAAAGAAAAGAAAAGAAAAAATTAGTCCGACATGGTGGCGTGTGACTGTGGGAAGCTGAGGTGGGAAGCTCACTTGAGCCCAGGAGTTCAAGGCTGCAATGAGCTATGATTATGCCATTGCACTCTAGCCTGGGTGACAGAACAGGACTTTGTCTCTAAAACAAAACAAAACAAAAAACAAAATAAAAAAGTTCAATATTTTCTCATAAAATTAAATATATACTCACCATACAACTCAACAGTCCCACTCATATGTAATTATCCAAGAGAAATTAAAA
>NW_012149730.1:3035793-3043808 GCF_000956105.1 Propithecus coquereli | reverse complement strand
ACAAATGGCCAACAAACATGAGAAATGCTCAACATCACTAATCATCAGGGAAATGCAAATTAAAACCAAAATGAGATAGCACTTTACCCCTGTCAGAATGGCCATGATTAAAAAGTCAAAAAACAATAGATGCTGTCATAGATGCAGAAAGAAAGGAATGCTTATACGCTGTTGATAGGAATGCAAATTAGTACAAGGTCTATGGAAAATAGTATGGAGATTCCTCGAAGAAATAAAAGCAGACCTACCATTAGATCCAGCAATCTCATTACTGTGTATTTACCCAGAGGAAAAGAAGTCATTTTTTCAAAAAGATATCTGCACTTGAATGTTTACTGCAACACAATTTGCAGTTGCAAAAATGTGGAACCCACTTATGTGCCCACCAATTCATGAATGGATAAAGGAAATGTGGTATATACATACTATGGAGTACTACTCAGTTATAAAAAGGAATGAAATAATGTCTTTTGCAGCAACTTGTGTGAAACTAGAGACCATTATCCTAAGTGAAATATCATAGGAATGAAAAAACAAACACCACATGTTCTTACCAATAAGTGGGAGCTAAATAATGGGACACATGAGTACAAAGAGTTGGAAAGGACATTGGAAACCAAGAAGGGGGGTGAGTGGGGGGGTGAGGGAAAAAACCTTACCTATTGGTACAATGAAAACTATTCCAGTGATGGGCACAACAAAACCTTGACTTCAGCATTATACAAGGTCTCCATGTACCAAAAACATTTGTACCCCTTTAATATTTTGAAATAAAAAAACTAAGACAAGAAGTATGTGATGCATTTTATAGAATGTTTACCAAAAATAGTAACAGTTTTAATAGAATATAACATTTTACAGATAATAACTTGGTTTTATGAAAAATATATGGAACACTTCATTCCCTAACATTGTTAGGTATATATGGGCACATTATATGTAATATGCATGTATGTATATTCATGGCAAGAAGTGTGACTACAAAATAAGAAGAACGGTTTTCGTGTGTAACTATAGAAGGTGATTTCATTACTTTACATGCTTCTCATATCTATTCTCTCCACCCCATTCTTATTCTCAACATTCTTGTTAGGCTTCTCAATTTCACCTTACTACTTCAACAGCCTCCTCACTCCCATAAGTCTTCCTGATTTTAGTCTACCCACACTTTTCAAATTAATACATAAACTTCATATTGTCAATTTTTTTTCAAAAACAATTCTCTCTCCTATACAATAATCTACAATGAGTTCCATTAAACTCTGAATGAAATTTATGCTCTTGGTTCTGAAATTCAAGACTTTCCCAAATCAGACCTCGAAACTATGTTAAAATCTTATCTCTAATTCCTGATTCTAAAAAATTATACATCACTTAGATGAATGTTCCTTCAGGAATACTTCTTCACATCATTCATTTTCCTTGTAAGGCTACTTCCCATCTTGTTGTAAATCTGCCCTTCCCTGCCCAGCTCATTGAATCTTACACTATGCTTATTGCCTATATTTCTTAAATGAATGAAGGCATGAACAAATGAAGTATTACTTCTTCTATTAGATTTGTCTTAGTTCCCGAGTTAGATATTTCTTCTTCCTTTAAATAACTATAAGCTTTATTTTTCTTATTGTATTTGACATGTTTTCTTTTATATTACCATTAAAAGTTGACTTGTTTCACCTTTCACACTAGAACATAATCTACTTGTATTGAGGAACTGTATTGCACTCATCTTTGTCTCCATAGAGCACATAGCTTTACATGTAGTACACCCTCAAAAACAATTCTTAGAAGCATATGTAGATGTTTGACTAAAAAGTATGAAGGGCGTAAGGCATGAGGTTGTATGATGGCTGGTGGAGACTTGGGGGAAATATACGAGGCTGCCCCTTTTGGTGTAAGTTTAAGGTGAGTTGCATTCTGAACCTGTTGGAAAGCACACATTTTATGAAAATTCTATTATTCGAAATAATATTAACAACAGTAGTTTTGAGCTTAATTATATTGACTATGTGACTCATCTTTTCTTTGGAAATCAATAGTTCAAACAACTGCATAGGAAAGATGCAAGCAAAAATGAGTGGTGGATTATGTGCACTATGTAGTCACTCATAGCCTTTGTTTCATTTCTATTTTTGTAATATATAAACAATTATCCTATTCTAATGAGTAATTGTATGAATTGATGAGGTAAAAATATCCTTTCGTGCATTATTTCGTGAGAGGCTAATGGGTAATGCTAAATTCCTTGTTTAAGACTTTTGTATTTATCTTCATTGCATGCGTTAATTGCAAGGGTGCCTTTTTACATTTTATACTTTCTTGAAAGATATGCTTTTCTTCTGTAGGTATTGAACAATATTCCATTACCAATATGAACATTTACCAATCCTTAATGATACAACAACATGGAAAATTCTTGACATGTTCTTTGTCAATTAAATTAAATTGTATGAACATCTAATTAATTTCTAGACCATATCAATGAAAGCTTTATTAAATATTATATTTCAAGTAGGTCCTAAGTATGAAAAAAAGAAATTTTGATGTTCTTCAAAAATATTTTTATATGTGAAAATAATAAGAAACTTTCATTATGTTATAGTATGCTTTTTAAAAAAAATAAGTCTTATTTCTGTTGGGCTATGGAGAAACCACTTTGTAGTCCAAACATATCGTTAAACACTTAGAACGTGTTTAATTATGGTATCCTGGCAAACTGAGACTTTTGTAATTAGGCTTTAAGCAGGAAGAGTGTCTATCTACCCCTGTAGGTTAGATCTGATTGACAAGAGTGCTAACACATATAAATGCATGGGAAATACCAGATGAGAGGGAGTAGAACTTGGAGAGGTACTAAAATAAAGACAGTTTTTTGAGAGAGGGGAAACGATGACTAGTTTTACCAAGGTAAAAAGTTATATAATTTTTCTCTGTGGTTTTCTGCTTTCTCCAGTTAAAGTCAGATAGGGACAAAGTGTTAAGAAACTGAAAAACCAAACACATGTCTTTCCTATGAAAGTATTAAATAGTTAAGAGACAATTCATCTGTGTAACAAAAAGCACTTGCACCCCCTAAATTTTTTGAAATTAAAAAAAAGAGAGAGATTAAAGCCTGGATAAAAGACGTCAGGAGTTTTGAGCCCTAGTGTGTCAAATTTGAAAAACATCTGAGAGTAGTACATAATCCACTTTGAGTAAGATTTTCAAATTGAGCTAATTCTGCATAAGTATTAGAAAATCATAACTAAATTAAGCAATGTTTAACAATAATTCAGGGTTAATGAACACAGAATCAAAATGTATCTAGGTTTTTGTTTTAAACTTGACCTTTAAATAAAGGATAACACATGTGTATGTTAGATCATTTTTATTTCCTCTTACAAAAACCATCTTTTCTTATTCTTTATTTACCTACTGGGTAAATAAATGCTTTTGATCTTTTATTTTGATTTCTGTAAATGTTGTCATGTAGCTGTTTGTGAAATAAAAATAAATGTTTTCATCAAAAAAATAAACTTAACCCTTGTTCTAAAATTGTATATAATTTATTTTGAGTATATACATTTGCCTAGTTCAAGAAAAGTACTGTTTTCAGGAGAATTAGAAAGAAAACAAATGTGCTGTTCCCTTTATTAACCACACCTGTGGGAAACCAAAGGGTTTCAACCAGAAGCCCATCTGGAGACAATATCTCCTAATAGCAGCAAAATACCCAGAAGAAGATAACCTCTAGATTGCTGGTCTAACAAACTCAATTCTTTCAAGAATCAGCACACATCACAGGGAGTAGCGGTTAGTAGTGACTAGATTGAATTTAACTTTACATGTCAAAACAGCAAAAAATATGGTGATTCCTGAAGTCTCACATAGTAGAAAGAGTAGATGTGCCTCTGTCAGCAAAAATTCAGATTCCCCATCCCAAGGTCAAACACTTACAACAGTACTTCTTAACCCTGGTTGGGTATTATAATCATCTGGGAACATTGAAAAATATCAATGCTTGGGCCCCACCCCCACAGATCTTGATTTAATTGATCTTAGGGGGACCCTAGTCACCGATACATATTTTAAACTCCTTGCTCCTCCAGGTGGTTCTGATATGCAGCCAAGGTTGCAGACTCCTGAATTAGTGGGAGCTTCCTTGTTGCAAAGAGAATTGAAGAGGAAGATATTCTTGACCTTGAGTTTTAAATTAGCTCTAAGATCTCTGAAAATTTGATGGAGGGGTTAGAAAAAAGAAAAAAACGATAATTTTAAAGCATTGAGCTGTACTCTTATTGCAAATGGTGGGGTCTTAAGTTCGCCTTTGGAGCAGAAATTCCTTTACTCTGGGAAAGCCATCCCAAGGGGTCTCTCATATAAGGTAAAGCAAAGACTCCCTGGTGAAATAGATATGTGCAGAAAGACCATGACTCCAATATTTTAAGAACTGCTTTTTAGGAGAGAGTGTTGCATCTGAAGTAAATTTGAGTGCTTGGTGGAGAGAGGGGCAGGTTAGAGCTGGGAAAGAAAGAAATGAGGAGTAGGTGGCATAGTATTTATGCTCATTTGGATCCTTAAACTTGGTATGAACCTTCGAGGTTGGAGTAGTGAAGCCCAAAAGGCAAATTGTTCACAGGAGATTCTGTAGAATGCTGGGCCCTGTGGAAAAGTGGTAGAGAAGCGGGGAGAAAGTGATTCTCTCTGCCTCTCAGTGGAACCTAGTTCTGGCACCTCAAGGCTGGCAGCCATGGGAGTATCCAGAGATAGCACCACTGGCAACCCCATAGAGTTCTGATCTTGAGTGCTATCAGCTGAGTAGCCACGAGGTTTCTCTATGGATTTTATAGACATCAGACATGGGATAGTGGAAGCCAGCAGGAAAAAAAAAAAACAAAAAAAGCAATCATATGCCTCTGTTAACTGTAGCTGACATACATACTGGTTTGGTGAGAGATGATGTCTGAGGATTCCCAAAAATAATTGGGGTATACTTGAGAGATGTTATTATCAGGTCTGACCTCTTGGCAGACTGTTGTCCTGGTTCTTTGGCTTCTTGCTTGGAAAATTCACAAGCAGGGCTGGTGTGATGGAGTGACCACAGACAGGAAGCAATTCCACGCAAACAGCTTTTATTGCAGAAAAGAAGGGAGCTATATACAAAGTGTGAGTATGTTACAGAGAGGAACAAGTCAGTCTCCACAAGAGGAGAAAGATGTTGGGGTCTCCCAGGTGGTTTCCTTTTATTGGCCTGATCCTGATCGGGGCAGGGCTTACGGGAGGTGTGGGAGGTTACCAGAAGATTGATATACATGAATGACAGGTGTTCTTATAACAAAGTTGCAGCTCCACAGGTGTGTGTGCCTTAAAATCTCAATTCTTGCTCTTTGCAGTAGTTAACTGCGTATTCCTGCAGTTCCTTCCCCGGCTTCTCCACCCCTAGGAGCCGCCCTCCTGTCCTGTATCTGCCACCTGAAGATTTGGTCCTGCCTAACATTATGTGTTAAAAAAAAAAATTTAAAAAAGCAGGAATTAAAAGTTAATGTGACCTCTTCTTTTAGTTGCAGATAGATAAGACCAGAACATATAGATTCTACACATAAGGCACAATGGAAGACATTCAATAAGAGGCTTATCTTAGGGACTTACAAGTTTCCTGCCACTATGACTAACATAACAGAAGGCCCAAATATAGTTTTAAAGATGATCCAAGTGACCGCAGGGCTGAACTAGTTTCTCTCACTGATTAAACAAGTAACTCTATCTTCTCTTACTATTTTATGTATATTCCTGCCCACTCAATTGAAAATAAACTTTCCAGGTGGAAGGTGAGTGCTATTTGGCCAAAAGTATATGCAGATTCAGCATCCCTAATCTGAAAATCCAAAATCCTAAATGCTTCAAAATCTGAAACTTTTAGAATGCCAACATGACACCACAAGTGCAAAATTCCACACTTGACCTCATGCAATGGGGCACAGTCAAAACACAGATGCACGACATCCAGTTTATTCAACATCACCAAGAGAAAATAGATCCTTCTAGCCCTCTTCAGCTGAGATACATCTTTTCCACACAAGCCCAGATTCCCCCACCAACCACACCCACAGAGGGTAATAACACGGCACCTGGGCAGGCCAGACATGCCAACAGCAGCCTCCCCACAACACCCCCCATGGGACCTAGACCTATGTGTATTACTCACCATGATTTTTTTGTTTATTCTTTGCTCTGTGGTGCAAGACCTGAAGAAACAGAAGGAAGCTCTATGCCGAAAGTGATAAAAAAAAGTTAATGAAAAGTAGAAAAACACTGCATAAAGCTAAAAAGAAAATCTCAATCATGTATTTAAAGACTAGATCAGTATCTTGGTGAATGCATGCCACTTAATGAAATGCTTATCATGAGAAAAAGGAAAATCTATCATGATGAACTGAAAATTGAAGGAAACTGTGAATACTCAACAGTCTGGTTGCAGAAATTTAAGAAAAGACCTAGTATTACATTTTTAAGGATTTGTGGTGCTAATACATCTGCCAATCATGAAGCAACAGAGAAACTCCATTGATGAGTGTGTCAAGGTCATTGCTGATGAAAATCTGATCCAGAACAAGTCTGTAATGCTGATGAAATATCCCTGTTTTGGCGTTATTGCCCCAGAAAGACACTGGCTATAGCTGATGACAGAGCCTCTACAGGAATTTTTTTCTTTTTTTTTTGGCCCCAATCACTCACTGAGATCTGACCTCTACAGGAATTAAGGACGCCAAGGACAGAATAACTGTGGTGGGATGTGCTAACGCACCAGGCACATTTAAGTGTAAATTTGCTGTGATAGGCAAATGCTTGTATCCTTACTATTTGCAAGGAGTGCATTTCTTACCAGTCCATTTTTGTGCTAACAAAAAGGCATAGGTCACCAGGGACATCTTTTCTAATTGGCTTCACAAGTATTTTGTACCAGCAGCTTGGGTTCACTTAGGGAAGCTGGACTGGATGATGACTGCAAGATTTTGCTATTCCTTGACAACTGTTCTGCTCATCATGCTTCAACTGAAATTCTCATTAATATAATGTTTATGCCATGTACTTTCCCCTAAATGTGATTTTATTAATTCATCCATGTGTCCATGGTATTCTTAGATTAATGAAAAGTAAATGTAAGTGCACTCTCTTGAATAGCATGTTAGCAGCAGTGAACAGAGTCATGGATGTGAAATGTTTTCACAAGGAATTTTGCATGAAGGATGCTGAATACGCTGTTGCCAGTGCTTACAACACAGTGACTAAAGACAGTTGTGCGTCCCCTGTTCTGCAACTATATTCAGGGATGGTGATGAACAAGGTGATGACTTTGAATGATTTCCTATGGTAAGTGAGAAAAAAATGATGTCTGACCTCCTTACATATGCAAAAAAAATTTTTTTTTCGGATTTTTTCGTTAGGTTGGAGGAGGGGGTTTTTGAAAAGTTGTTAATACTGCGAAAAAAGTGCCTATAGACAATATGGTAAAAATGTGTGATGGGCAGTGTGCATTTATAACAGAACAAGAAATCCTGTCAGTTTATAAAATCAAAGATAGTCTTATAAGACAAAAAACGTTGTTAATGTGGGAGATGACTCTGGAGAAAACATTTTAAAATGCCACCTAGCAGAATATTTCCTCATCTCTAGAGGACTCACTTGCTGGTCCCTCAACTGCTTCTAATATTTCTTTTCACCTAAGAAAAAATAAAATACAGTGTCTAGTAACCTTTTAATCAAAACACAGCATCGTAAGTGGAAACTAAAAACCTGTGGTTGTTTGTTGTTTAACGTCCTATACAGGTATTCTGGTGATGCTACTGAGTTACTTAGTTACCCTGAACACATTGTTGTTTCACTGTATCAGTGATAAGTCATATTTTCTACTGTTAAGTACTTTTTTTTTTTTTTTTTGAGACAGAGTCTCATTGTGTTGCCCCGGCTAGAGTGCCGTGGCGTCAGCCTAGCTCACAGCAACCTCAAACTCCTGGGCTCAAGCGATCCTCCTGCCT
>NW_012149730.1:3023115-3034043 GCF_000956105.1 Propithecus coquereli | reverse complement strand
AAAAAAAAAAAAAAAATATGGGCAAGACCCTTTATTGTGGTGTTGATGAGAAGGAACAGTTGAGACCAGGTAAAAAAATTTAGGGTTGGCTAGTGTGAATAATTTCAGGAGTCTGAGGCAGAGGGGCTGTACCTGACCCTGGGGTGATCAGGACAGGTGGATAAGGGCCTGGAGTGTGAGAGCCCCATGAAGGAAGTGGCTGGGGTTTGGGCTCTGGATTGGTTGGTTTGCTTATGAAAGGCATACTGAAAGGAGAGCTGTTTGCTATCTCTAAGAATTAGCTAACCCTGGGAGGAGCAGTCAGGAAGGTCCCAAAATGTCAAAGCATCAGAAAAAAAAAAAAAAAGGCACAGTGAATACACTGTGTTAGCCTATTCCAAATTGGTAGTATTAATAATTTCTGAACTGGCCACGGTTTAGATTTGAATTATGACTCCAGAACCCACAGTGAGGTAGTGAGACCTGGTAAACTATTAATAACTTGGAGTTCAAAAACAGTGGATTCTCAGTTTTAGGCTGACAGACCCAGCACACCTCAGTGTTATTACTAAAGGTGAAAATGAACATGAGCTATAATAATAGAAAGGTAATATGGAAAGACAACGCAATAACCCTCCCACCATGCTTGGCATCTGTCAGACTGTTATTTAAGTGTTTCTTGTGCCTGTTTTACAGCTTTACTGCCTCTGCCCCCAGCCCAGAGGGGGACGGAAAATCTCTCAATTGTCAAAGAGCAAACAAAGACAGGATGGGAAAATTGACCTGCCATTCATTATCTGTTAGAATGAGGAAGATAGTTGACAAAACTGTCATCATTTTCATAACAGAGTTAAAACCACATTTGAGAATGCTTGAAGTGGTCGGACAAATATTCACACGCCACATTCTTCCTTCCTTTGCTGAGACCAAACACCCTTTTCCTCATTTCCATTGCTTTCACCTAATGGTCTCAAAATGACAATTTAGGAAGAAGGTACACTTCCTCTTTGTAACCACAGTAGTAGAAGTCTGTTCATTGATAATTGAAAATTCGCTCTCTTTCTCTGAAATGTTCCTTGCAGCAGTTCACAATCTACACTGTTGAATAATAGTCATCTCTTTTTGACATCTCCCACCCTCTTGTTCTTTTCTGTTCCCAGTGTACTTATAATCCCCCTCAGTTGGTCTGGAGGGGTCAGGTCCTTCCGGACATTCCTGACCACTCCGCCCATGTACAGAGCTGCTCTTGCCTCCCTGCTGTTAAAGCTGAAGACGTGAAGTTGCCAACCTACACGCATCTCAGAATCATCTCACAAAGGGTAATGTCTTTGATGAGCAAACTGGTCAATGCACAGGCAGAGTCACACTTTCAGTCTCCACACCACATCACATTGACTCCAACACTCTGCTGCGTTTCTCCTGGAAAAGAGATATGTGTCTTAACCAATATAATAATTATACAAACAGTTAAATGACTTGTATGTCAAGTCTCATTTTGGGTCTTTTGGAGTGTATTAAGAGGCAAAGAACCTAATCAACATTCAACTTGCTATTTAATTTTAGAAACAACAAATTCGTACCCATGAAAAGTTAACAATATATAAGACATCAGTGCAAAAGAAGCCCCAAGGCAGTTTTTAATTAATTGCCAATTAAGAAGAGCATACAACATTTATGGGCACCGCGGTCTGGGCAGGTGCCATGGAGGAGGCAGGGTACGAGCTAGATCTTTAAAAATGGGTAGAATTTGAGGAGGAAAAACCAGATTTGGGCATGGAGTGAGGGGAGAGAACAAGGCAGGCAAGCAATAAGACAGGGCTAGGTGGAAGGTCCTGGTTGTTTGTCAGGTTTCTGGATGAAATGGGGAGAAAGAGGTTAGAAAGGGACATTATAAAAGTGGGGTTTGAGAAGATTTATTTTATGATACCAAAATATCCAGTATACACGGAACTAATCCGCCATGTTCCATATTCCCAGCTTTCCCTCTCTGTTCATTTCCCAAAGGGACAGGATCCCCAGATATCTAAATTGTCATCCCGAAAATAATCTGTATCTCTTTTCCCTCTAACCTTGGCTCCACCCCTTTTCCTTGTCTTCAACAGCATCCTCAGAAGTTTCATAAGGAGAAAACTCCTTCTATTCTCACTGTCTTTAGCAGAGATTCCCTCTATTTCCTTGTTTCCTTTAAGACTACTTCCTCTGCCATCTTCTCCTGTGGATGCTGTAGCTTCTGTGCCACTCCCAACCTGCCTCCTCTTGAATTTCAAGTTGGGAGGGGTAACAGGTGTTATCCCTACAAAGGCTTTCCAAGACAATCACTCAAAATTGACCCTCTTGTTAAAATGTGTAGACAGATGAAGCATGCACACATATACACATTCACACATACACACCTTGCACCTGGGACTTATGCCATCAGCCCATTAGCCATAACCCCCCTACACTACTCACTGTTGTCACCAACAGACCTGCCAGGCCCCTCCCTCATTCACCAAAGATATTGTTGTTGGCTCAATCTTTGCCTTCATCCCAATTCCTGCCATTACTCTGGTTGAATTCAATATCTTGTCATTTTCCTGTTAACATTCATTCAGTGTTTCCCACTGCTCTTCATTCTGAGCATGGTCTACACAGCCAGCAGGATTGGTGCCCCTCTCAAACTTGATAATAATCACTCCCTGAGAAAACTCTATGTACTAGATCATACTGGCCTTCTTTCAGTTCCTGGAAGATTCCAGATCCATTCCCACTTCAGGATCTCACAGGTACTGGGCTCCCTTCCTAGAACACTTAGACTCCTCCTAGCTCCCAAAGCCTCCTACCCTCTTCCTCTCACAACCCCACTTCATACTAATTCCATCTCACCCTGCAGCTCTCAATCCAAATGACCTATTCACAGGTTAAACGTTTCCACACTAAACTCACCCCCAACCCACCCAGACTAGAGTTAAGCAGTGAGTCTGAACTGAGGGGACAATTTGGCACCCCAGGGAATATTTATCAATGTCTGGAGACACTTTTGTTTGTCACAACTGGGTAGTGCCACCAGCACGTAGTGGGCAGAGGCCAAGGATGCTGCGAAACATCCTACAGTGCACAGAGTACAGCCTCCCACAATATAGAATTATCCAGCAAATGTCAATAGCGGTGAAGGTGACAAACTCCACATTAGATCAGAGTAGCACTCTGTACATTCTGTTGCAGTACTCATCACATTGATGGTATTATTTATTTAATGTCTATCTTTCATGTCCATCATTAAATAATGAGTTCACAGCATCGTGCGGTGGTGACCAATGTCCACTTATGGGCAGGGGGACAGAAGAGAAATTGGCATGAAAAAGGAATGGGGAGAAGAATATCAGTTAGGAAACTTTCAATAATTAAATAATGAAAAAAGTTTGGACTAGAAGCTATAAGTGAAAATAATGAGGGTAAGAGGAAGGAAAATATATTTTAAGAAAGAATATATCAATAATTAGATATGAGTAATAAAAAAGAAGTGTCGGAAAAAAATATTGAGAAAAGCAGTTTTAAATGAAACTAATATAAGCTGTTTTATTTTTAAGTATATTATCTATGATCCTTTTATGTAAAATTTATTTGACACAGTTTAAAAGCAAAGGCATATAAAATAACATTAAATTAAGACCCAAAGATTAAATGTCAAATAATGGGAGCAATTGAAAGATGGATTATCCTTAACCAGCAATCTAAGGGAAAGATAAGGGCTGCAATTGCAGATGAAATACAAACCTGAGCTTTCTGAAAGCCAAAGCACAAAGCAAAACATAAACATTATTGGTCCCCATCTTTGATGAGCTTTCCACCACAAGACATGCCATTTTCCTCAGAGTTATTTTGTTATTAATATTCTTAATTTTTGTGTTTCTTATATGGGAAGACAAATTTTCCTGGAACTTAAATCTGAAGAGAATGTATTCAAATGATTTTTAAGAACATTAAGTTACAGTGCAAACTGTTTTCAATAGTAATTTTATGGAGGTGCACAAATATCTCTGATGTGACCCTTTTTATATAGGTCCATGATTGATCAGAACAATCATAACCCAGTGATGATAGCCATACAGCAGTCGTCTCGGCTGCAGGAGGGTCTGCTGGGCTGTGTGTATGCAGGGGACAGGGGTTGATTTTTTTTTTATTTCAGCATATTATGGGGGTACAGATGTTTAGGTGTGCATGTGCTTCTGCTTCAGCCCCCCAGCCCTACTGATTATTAGATTCACTCACAGAGCCAGTGAGACAGTTGTCATTCATTAGCTAAGTGCATTGTCACTAGATATTGTGTAGGAGAATTAAGAGGAAGGGTTGGCAGTGGGTGCAAGGGAAGTAAGTTGAGAGCATGTGGAATGGGTGGCAGTACAGAGAATTCTCTTTCCACCAGCTCGTACAGTTCTCAACAGATGTTTTCTTAATAAACTCAGATGTGATTTTTCTGATTTGCCTCTGGATTTTAAATGGCATTGGCTGTAGTCTAATGGTGATGTCACTGATAAATATTTGTCCCCTTCCCCTATTTCTGCAGAGGTTTATGACATTACTTGATCTAAAGAAGAAATTAAACTATTAGGTAGAATAATTATGAAAATAAAGTTGTAGATCAAGCTATGATGCAACAGAAAACAAGTATCTTAGATATTTCTACACCCATGACAATGTATGACATAAGCAGATCCATGTTTCCAAAGGGCCATCAACGCTGCGGTGACCTGATTTTTATCATTAATCAGGCCATCTGAACATCGCAGTAATCTCTTGAAAACAACCTAAAATGAGTTCTCACTGTACGCTAATGTGGGTTTGGTACTTTTCCTTTATAAAGTCTCTAAACTTACAGTATTCCAGTTCTATAATCTCAGTGTTGGCTGGCATATTGCTGACATTTAGAAAAAATGCAACTGTTAAATATCATGTGTGATTTTTCAAATCACACATTTGAGGGATGGTTTGCATCATGTGTAAAGAGGACATTCTTGGGAAAAATGAAGTATTCTTTCTTCATAACTATCATAGCTAATAAAATTCTAAGCCAGGGAGATGGTTTTCACTGGTTAAGTGCATTGTCACTAGGTATCTTGTTGGAGAATCTTAAGAGAAAGGGTTGGGGAAAGGGGTGGATTGGAGGCTGTATGGGGGTGTACAGTCTTGAGCAGATATTTTCTTATTAAACTCAGATGTTATTTTTCTAATTTGCCTCAGGATTTTTAATGACATTTACTCCAAGCACAACATTTAATAGCTCTGTGAAAATAATAATAAAATTGAACAGAAGGCAAGTATTTAGTACAAAAAACTTGGATTTAAATTTATTTTCCCAGTCCCCTTTTCCCCTTTCCCCTTTTGTGTTTTGCCATTGACAATAATTCCAGTGTCTCAACAATGAGAACCTTGGGGATAAGTCAAAATATAAATGATCTATATTTATTTGGGTAACTGCTGGAGGAAAGACAACATCTTATTTGAAGTTCATTATTAATAGAGATTAGATCTAAACCTTCCCCATAAAATTGATTCATGTGGACTAATCTGGCTTCCAAAATCAGCTTGGCAAATTTATGATACAATTGTTTGAAAGTAGAGACACAATTTTTTGAAACATTTCATTTTAACCCTGGGTTGGAGTCACACAGCATTGTGTGCTAATTGCTTATTAGTAAGCAACAAAAACAAATAAATCTCAAGAAATTAGGCATTGTAGTTTATGGCCTGCCTTTCTGTTACTTAAATTTCCTGTTTTCAGGACAGACCTAGGCATTCTCTGTGGCTCCAGTGTTCTCCTACCTCTTGACAACTACTCTCTGAGGACTGGGGTTACCTGCTAGGGTCCCCCTCCCAAGCCACCCTTCTTCAAATAGTGTTGCATGTTCCAAATGACAACACCCTTCTTTCTTACCCTCCAGTAGAACTCCTGAGCTTGAATGCACTGGCCAACACACCTTCATGCTTCATGGTGCTACTTATTTCACTATGCTGTCATTGCTTTGGTATCCATGTGCTTCTTTAGACTATGAGGTATTTGAGGGGTCATACTCACCCTTGTATCCCCAATTTTATATAATACTTGGCACATCAAAAAGTCTCATTATTATGGAAGAAAGAAAGATGAGAAGGAAAGAAAGAAGGAAGTAAGGGAGAGAGAAAGGGAGGAAGAGAGGAAGAGAAGATGAAAGAAAAAGAACTGAGGAATGAAGAAACAAAGGAAGGAAAGATTCTAAGAGAAATGCAATCCTACATAAATATTTATTAAAATAAAAAAAATTGTAGCCAACCTTAAAAGAACAAAACCTCATGGAATTTCTGTATTTTCAAAAGACATTTAGTAAAACAAAAGATAAATTCTTGAAGGTGAAATTCCAGGTTCTCTATTACACTGGTAGAACAAAGACTCAGAGTCAGGAATCCCTCCCAATGCCTCTTAAATCACTCCATATTTAGAGCCTGAGGTCAACGGGTCTGAGTTAACGCAACCTTCCCTGTGCTCCCTATTCATACCTGTTTGCAATGGAGTTTTCAGTGGCTTAGAGAAGGGGAGATTAAGGGTGTTGATCATTACACAGAGGACGAACCAGCCAAGTCCTGAACGAAGGTAACAAGAAGATGTGCAAGTGAATATTGGAAAGTCCAACTGCAGATCAATGGAACTACTCTTGACAAGCTCTGAATGTGCTGACTTTAAGTTCTCCAACAATGTTCAGCTACCCTTGTTTCCATATTTTCCTTCTCACACAGTCTCAGAGCCTCCATCCTCTGTCTTAAAGATAAGATTTCCTCTTGTGCTTTCAATCGCAACTCATCTCTTCTCCACGAATGCCTTTTTTCCTTCAATTAACACTTCAGGAAAACTCTTTAACATTTTCAGCCTCCTTCTCTAAACCAGCCTTTCCTTCTGCCTTCAATCATTTTCACATCTCTCCCATCTAAGACTGTAAGCATACAAGAAGCGCGATGCAGCTGTCCCTCCTAACAATTCACTCATCTCTCTAATTCACTTCATTTTTACAAACCATTCCTTGTAATCTCTTATTGATCCCTTCAGATCTATTATAACCAATTTTATAAAGTTATCTATAATTCCAAACAAATTCAAACACTTCACTTGTATAACATTTTACAGGTTTGGCCATTCTCTTTTACCATTGTCTTGGCTTTACTTGCATTATATTTTGTTTCTCCTTCCTTGTTAACCAATTAATTTTTCGGTCCTCTTCTTCTCTTCTTCCTCTATTCCCTTTATTTCTTCTTTGTTTGTTTGTTTTAGAGACAGGGTCACTCTCTGGCACCCAGGTTGGAGTGCAATGGCCCAGTCATTCCTCAAACTCCTGGGCTCAAGCAATCCTCCTGTCTCAGTCTCCCGAGTAGCTGGGACTAGAGGCATGCGCCACCACACCATGCCCCTCTGCTCTCTTAACAGAAAGGATAATCCTCAGGCCTCTGTTTTTCTTTCTATATAATTTCCTCTACATCTCTAACATCAATCTTTTGCCCAGACTTTAATGTATATATATTTTGAGTTGCAGGCTCACCTGTTTTATCGATTTGGAGAGCTGGGAGGGGAGTGGGGTGAAGCTAAGGAAAAGAATATCAAGTGATGTATCATGAATGAAAGAGTCATCTATGTCTTTATACTTTATATGGAATTGACACTGATAATGTCTCTTGTTCTATATCAAATGCCATGTGAGACATAATGTTATGGAAACATTAATGAAATCTATGTATTTATTTACATAACATGGATGTGAGAATATTAGATGACCCTTAAAAGTTTTTCATTTTGGGTACCCAAGTCATCACTGACTCCTCCTCTTCAAAGTCAAGAAACACTATTGAATTTTCCCTTCAACATGCATCAGGATTTTCTATTTTTACTCTCCACACTTTACGTGGGGATTTCATTCCCCATTGCTTTGACTATGTCAACGGCTTCCTCTTTTGTGTCCCTTTTTCCTGTCTTTCCATCCCCCATCCAGCCTCAGATACAGTAACTATTTTGTCTTTCTTAGAGAGATGCTTATTATGTTTTGCCCCATCTTAAGAACTGAAAATGACCTATCCCCAATTCTAGAGTTTTTCCAAAGTAATTTTATTTACACTTTGAGGAACAAAATCTGTAGATAAAAGAGAATGTCTTAAAACTTTTGACAAAATCTTTCAAAGGAAACTTATAGATAAAGTGAAGAAATGTAAGCTAAGTGTTGGCAGAGTGAGGGGGGTTTGTGCCTGACTGAAGAGAGAATGTGCTTCAGGGCTTGTGTCTGGCCTTGTTCTATTCCATGTGTTTTTTAGTGATTCATATGGAGACAAAAGCATGCTTATAAAACCTCTAGGAGACCAATATTTTGGAGATCTACATCAACAGGAAAGAAATTTAAAACATTCTCACTAGGCTTAAAAATATGACATGAAGTTTTATGAGGATGAAGTTAATTTTACTTACAATAAAGGAAAATCAATTGTACAAGTTCAGAAGGAAGGAATGTGACTTAAAAGCGGGTTTTGTGAGAATACAAAAGATTTTAGTTGACAATGAACTTAATATTAATGTATACCAATAACACAATCTAAATAATGAAATCTACGGCTACACTAATAGACTATTAATTTTTATGCATAAGACATACAAAGCTAATTTGATGGTCTCTAAATTAAGAGGTGAGGACTAGCCTATTGTTATTCTAATGAAAGAGCACTGATACTGGTTTTTCATCTACTAATGATTGAAAAATATCACAATCTCCTGATGGCATCTTTCTTATTATCCCTATCCCAGTTCGTGGCTCTCACTAGAAGTTCAATACATGTTACTTGGATAAATAAATAAATAGAGAAATGATGACAGAGTGACAGACATAAGGCTAATGAGAACATCATTTACATATCTCACAAAAATTGAAAATATTTAAATATTTCATACATGTGTGTATAATGAATGTGTATTTCTACAATAAAGAAGATATTGATCTTTTTCAAAAAGATTACAAAGTTAGGCAACTACGTTGACATGTTTAAGGAAAAATTTCTAAGGCAATTGAGAAAACATGAAAATAATAATGAGCAAGGCATGAGTCTATCTATTTTGGCCAAAGTTATAAATTTTATTCTGAAAAACAGATTTCAGTGTAACTGAAGCTGATAAGGGTTATTTTGCCAAGTACCTAAAAACCTGACCATTTAATAATGCCAAACAAAATGAAATAGTGTAGCCTGGTAGACCAACTACAAAGCTGCATAGGAATAGTTGTGTGGCATTGGATTCTACATCTTCCCACTGAAGGTGGACTTTCTGAATTCCCTCTAAGGGCAAGAGAGTAGAGTCTCTCATTAAAATGAGGACTGAGCTGTATAGAATAGTACTTTCTGAATAACATGTATCATCATTGATAATGTGAGAAGTTGGAGCAAATCAAATCAACAGGTATTTATTAAGTGCTTTAAGTTCTCTACCTTCAAATAAAAAATTTGATATTTTCAAAGTATGGTGAAATAATGAGAAAATGTGCTACATCAGGGAAATGCTTCTGAGCTAGTTAGCCTCCAACGAAGTAAACTCCAAAGTATATGCCAAAAAGTGGAACTACCAAAGAAAAGGACCTGTTTGGGCAGAAATTTTGTGAGTACTATGAAACTAAGATTTATTAAAGGATAACTTGTCAGTAATAATAGGTATACCTCTTGGCTTCCAACCATCAGAGATGATAAGTGAGCTCTTTAAACTGATGTGCCAGCACTGGTCATTGGGTAGTAGCTTCTAAAAGTACAGTGTTGAGGAAGACTCTAAAGCTGAGTCTAAATTTATCAGAAAAAAGTGCCATGATCAGTAGTGGTCATGACTGGTATTAATGGCAAATCAACAGCATATTTGCTCGTAGCAATTCTAAACCTGTAACATGCTGGTAAGTAATGAAATCAACAAACATTCAAACATCCAAAAACATCTTCCCTAACTTTTGACAACCAGGCTAACCCTGGTTTAAAAAATGAAAAATAAAACTTATGAGGAAGGATTTGACCTGCATCTATTTATAATACTTTCACTTGAAACATTTTCTCCCTTCCCACCTCCACCACCCATGCCTGCTGGCTGACATCTCTGACTTCCAGTAACTCACCTAGAGATCTTTTGGACTGTGAATTATGCTCCTAAGGTTTCCCACTAGCCTTCACTCAAATGAGTCTATCTCACGTGCTCTATCAACCCTGTGAAAGTTATCTCTAAGATGATAGCTAGGTAATCCAATCACCTTAAGCCTTACCTGAATTTAAAGAGTACTTATCTTCATGGCATTCTCAGAATGCTTTCCCCCTAAATAATGTTTTTATCTTTTCAGAGACTATGATTTCCCTAGCCTGCTCTTTCCAATCTTAGTATTTCACCCAAAGGAGTCAATCCTAACAGAGGGACTATAGGGGTATTTCAGGACAAGAAAAGTCTTAGAATATCTCTCTTTTCCTCCCTACATCTTTTCAACTATACTTCTCCTGCCCCCACAAACTTGCCAAATGAAATGGTCCATACATTAACTGGAATGCAATAGGTGTACCATAGCATTGCTTCTCTTGCCTGGATCTAAATACATGTTGTTCTTATAACTAATGTGGGACAATTATAAAGATGGGGTCAATGAAGCAGGCCAAGCAAGGAGAGTTCCGTCTGAGAAGGTACTATTTGTTACTTCAGTTTAAAGGTCAAGTTTTAATGTAGGCAGAGGACCCATGATATTAATTCAAAAATGCTTCTGATATATATGCTTGCTTTGTGAATCCATGTATAACACATAAACTCAAGATGAGATAGCTTCAGTTTTCTTTACCACAAAAAGAAATAACACCAACATATCTATTGTTTTATACTTCTCAAGAGACACATCTCAAAACATCCACTGATTGACCTTCATGGTCATCAGGATCCCTTCCAAGGACAAACATCA
>NW_012149730.1:3020642-3022527 GCF_000956105.1 Propithecus coquereli | reverse complement strand
ACGTCTTCCTCTAAATCTCTCCTACATCTTTCCAACATGTCTCTACATCACCTTGGTGTGGGTCTCCCTACCACACAACCAAAATAAAATGATTTTATTTCAATTAACTGATTTTTGAGACTATCAAGTACTTGGCACTAGGCAATGAGTAGAGGATAGGTGCTGAGCAACTGTGTTGTGTTCATGGGATCGACAGTATCAAATAGCTTGCAAACACCTGCCACAAGAGAAGCATTCCTATAGCCATAACCAAAGCTGTCGCAAGCTAGGATTCTCTGGGACAGATTTCCAGTTCCCTCTGGCTATCTGTGGCTCTCTGGACACATACATGTGTGTTTATTGGATGTGAGAGGGAAATAGGTGTCTCTTTCTATACTCACCACCACCACTACTACCAATGTGTCATTTACATATGGATCTCCCAAAATAGGACCTGGCAATGAACTGAAAGTGGCTCATTTTCTCTCCTCTCCTCTCCCTTTTCTCCTTTCCTTTTTCATTTCCCTTTCCCTACAAAGTACATCATTCCTTTCAAAAAAAGGAACATCAGGCTGCACAAGAGCTTACAGATTGTTCTAGCAAAAACACAGACCCAAAAACATAAGGGGGGAAAACCAAATAGAACATGTAATTACTGTGAATACAATGTTGAACTATTTAAACAAGCCCTGAAGTCCAAGAAAGAAAGTGATTACTTAGAAAAGAAGCACGTCCCAACTCCCAAAGGCAAGAGTGTGCCCTAACCCCTGATCCCAGAAGAGTCTTCCACAGAGTTTGTTCAGAAGGTCTGGCTGCTGGGGGTGGAAGAAGCCATACAGCCCACAGCCTCCAGAGACCAGCTTGTCAATTCCTTCCTGTTTCTTACCAGGACCACACCAATTGAAAGTAGCCAGAGGAAACGAAGTTTGCTGGTACCTTGGGACCAATTTTTTCACTTCCCAGTACTGAAAGCAAAACTCCAGGAGTGGAAACAGAAAGATGATTTTATGGTATTCGTGAAGGGAACAAATGGCTTGACTGACTAGGAGGAAGTCTAATGCCTTCCTTTATAGGGTCTAGCTACTCCAGAATACCAGCTAGGATTTCCTAAGCTTGGATTTCAAGATTAAAAGACAAAGGGCCAAACAAATGTGCAATAAATCAGTTGAGCAAGACAGGAGACAGTGATGTTATTCTGACCTGACTCCAGCCTATCTGAATGGAGGAACAGAGAATGAAGCAAATGTCAGAGTTGGAAAAGACTTCAAAAGTTATCTAAATCTAAGCTCCGCATTTTGGATATGAGAAAATAGATATCCAGAGGCTAGGACATTCATGTGTTGTCACATACTAGTGAAAGCAATAACTAAGCCTCCTCACTTCCAAACTGGTGTCCTTTTGACCCCATCACCATTTTTGAGCAAATAGCCTATATCTCATGTGCTGTCAACTAAGTCACCTCCTCTATTTCTGCCATGGTTGTTTCATAGGGTTGAAAATAGTTGGGACCTAACGTGACAGTGCACAGATATAACATAAAGTAAGAGATATTAGCAAATTATATATGCAATTTACTGAACAATACTCTGTAAAAACAAGTCTAAGTTATTAACCTTATGAAAAACGTCTGGGAATTTAACATACAAATGTTTCTGACTTTTTATGAACCAGTCTTCAAATTAGTGCACTAATCATCATCAGTACATGATGTTGGTGCTTCAAACCAAGTAAAAGAGATTGAAAAAAATGCAAAATTGTGATATGAACTCTACAAAACTAATGTGTCCATATGGAACCTATTGTTTAGTTGGGCAATTGATAGTGATTGCAACATCTAGAATATTGTGAGGACATGAATAAAACTGGGCTAAGCATAAACAGGCAGAATTGAGCCAAAGCCTTGAAT
>NW_012149730.1:3013511-3018872 GCF_000956105.1 Propithecus coquereli | reverse complement strand
ATGGGAGAAATAGAGTCTAGTTTCATTCTTCTGCATATGGATATCCAGTTTTCCCAGCACCATTTACTGAAGAGGCTGTCCTTTCCCCATTTTATGTTCTTGGCACCTTTGTTGAAAATGAGTTGGACATAAATGTATGGATTTATATCTGGGTTCTCTCTTCTGTTCCATTGTGTCTGTTTTTATGCCAATACCATGCTGATTTTGTTACTATAGTTTCATAGTATATTCTGAAGTCGGGTAGTGTGATGCCTCCTCCAGCTTTGTTCTTTTTGCTCAAAATTGCTTTGGCTATTTGGGGTCCTTTGTAGTTCCATATAAATTTTGGATTGTTTTTTCTATGTCTGTGAAAAATGTCATTGGTATTTTGATAGGGATTGCATTTAATTTATGAATTGCTTTGGGTAGAATTGTCATTTTAATTAATAATATTAATTCTTCCAATCCATGAGCATGGGATATCTTTCCCTTTTTTGTGTGTCCTCTTCAATTTCTTCCATCAGTGTTTTATAGTTTTCCTTATTTATAACTTTCACTTCTTTCATAAAATTGATTCCTAGGTATTTTATATTCTTTGTAGCAATTGTAAATTGAATTGCCTTCTTGATTTATTTTTCAGATTGTTTACTGTTGTCACATATAAATGCTACTGATTTTTGTATGCTGATTTTGTATCCTGCAACTTTATCAAATTCATTTATTAGTTCTAACAGTTTTTTCGTAGAGTCTTTAGGTTTTTCTAAGTGTAAAATTATGACATCTGAGAAGAAGAATAATTTGATTTCCTTCTTTCTGATTTGAATATCCTTTGTTTATTTTTCTTGCCTAATTGCTCTGACCAGGACTTCCAGTATTATGTTGAATAAATGTGGTAAAAATAGACACCTATGTCTTGTTCCAGATCTTAGAGATAAGCCTTTTAATTTTTCCCTGCTCAGTGTGATGCTAGCTATTGGTTTGTCATTTATGGACCTCATTAGTTTGAGGTGTGTTCCTTCTATATTCAGTTTGTTGAAGGTTTTTATCATAAGCAGATGTTGAATTTTATTGAACAATTTTTCAGCATCTATTGAAATGATCATATGTTTGTTGTTCTTGGTTCTGTTAATGTGATGTATCACACTGATTGATTTGCATATGTTTAACATCCTCACATCCCTGAGATGAATATCAAATCATGGTGACTGATGTTTTTAATGTGTTGTTAAATGTGGTTTGCTAATATTTTGTTGAGGATTTTTGTATCTATGTTCATCAGGGATACTGGCCCGTGGTTTTCTTTTGTGTGTCCCTGCTTGGTTTTGGTATCAGGGAAATGCTGGTATCATAGAATTAGTTTGGAAGTATTTCCTCCATTCAATTTTTTTCAAGAATTTGAATAAAACTGGTATTAGTTCTTCAAATGTTTGGTAGTATTTAGGAGAGAAGTCATCTGATCTTGGGTTTTTCTTTGATAGGAAACTTTTTTTTTTATTTCAGCATATTATGGGGGTACAGATGTTTAGGTTACGTATGTTTCCCTTGCCCCCCCCTCCCCCCAAGTCCGAGTTTCAAATATGTCCATCCTTCGGGTGGTGCGCATTGCACTCTTTGTGTATGCAAATACCCGTCCCGATAGGAAACTTTTTAAATTAGTTTTAATCTTATTATTGGTCTGTTGAGGTTTTCTATTTCTTTATGGTTCAATCTTGGTAGGTTATATGTGTCCAGGAATTTATCCATTTCTTCTAGATTTTCCAATTTGTTGACATACAGTACTTCATAACAGTCTTTAATGATTCTTTGTATTTCTGTGTTCTCAGTTGTTATGTCTCCTTTTTTGTTTACAATTTTATTTATTTAGGTCTTCTTTCTTTTCTTCTTGGTTAGTCTAGCTAAGCAAGAAGTCTAGCTAACCAATTTTGTTTATATTTTCAGAAAACCAACTTTACATTTCATTGATTTATATTTTTTATCTCAATTTTATTTAATTCTGCTCTGATCTTTGTTATTTGTTTCTGCTACTAATTTTGGTGTTAGTTTGGTTTTGCTTTTTTAGTTCCTTGAGGTACATCATTAGGTTGTTTATTTGAAATCTTTTTACTTTTGGGACATAGGTTTATTGCTGTAAGTTTCTCTTATAGTATTGCTTTTCTTGTATCCTTTAGGTTTTGGTATGTTACATTTCCATTTTCATTTGTTTCAAGAAATTTTTTAATTTCCTTCTTGATTTCTTCATTGAATCTTTGGTTTTTCAGGACCATGTTGTTTAATTTCCATGTGCTTATATAGTTTCTAAGGTTCCGCTTGTTATTGATTTCTAGTTTTATTCCATTGTGGTCAGAAAAGATACTTGATATGATTTCTATTTTTTGGAATTTGTTTACCATTTTTTTTTTTTTGTGGGCTAGGATATGATCTGTTCTGGAGAATATTCCACATGCTGATGAAAAGAATGGGTATTCTGCAGCAGGTGGGTAATGTAAATGTCAGTTTGGCCTATTTGGTCTAGTGTGTAATTTAACTGGATGTTTCTTTGTTGATTTTCTGCCTGGATGATCTGTCCTTTACTGACAGTGGTGGTAACGTCTTCTACTATTAATGCATTGCAGTCTATCTCTGCCTTTACATCTATTAATGTTTACTTTATATACTTGGGAACTCCAGTGTTGAGTGCATAGATATTTAAAATTGTTATACCTTCTTGTTGAATCGACACCTTTGTCATTATATATTTACCTTCTTTGTCTTGTCTCTTTTATTTTCTATTTCAGAATATTATGGGGGTACAAATGCTTTCGTTACATGTATTGCGTTTGCACCGCCCAAGTCAGAGAGGTGTGCCCATCCCCCAGTCAGTGGGCACCACATCCATTAGGTGTGAATTTACCCATCCCTTCTTCCCCCCTCCCTCCTGCCTGACACCCAGTGAATGTTACTTCCATATATGAACATAAGTGTTGATCAGTTAGTGCCAATTTAACGGTGAGTACATACAGTGCTTGTTTTTCCATTCTTGTGATACTTCACTTAGAAGAATAGGCTCCAGCTCCATTCAGGATAATACAAGAGGTAGTTCACCACTTTTTTATGGCTGAGTAGTACTCCATGGTATAAATATACTACATTTTATTAATCTACTCACATATTGTTTCTTTGTCTCTTGTTGCATCTTTGATTTGTAGCCTATTTCATCTGATACATTAATAAATGCAGTTATTCCTGCATTTTTTTGTTTCCAGTTGCATGGAGTATCTTTTCCCACCCCTTCACTTTCAGTCTATATGTGTCTTTATAAGTGAAGTAGGATTCTTGTAGGCAGCATGCCGTTAGTGTTGTTTCTTTATCCACTCATCCACGCTATACCTATCAATTAGAGAATCGAGTCCATTTACATTCAGTGTTATTGATAAGTAAGGACTGAATACTGCTATTCTTTTACTTGTTTTCTAATTGTTTTATGATTTTTCTCTTCCTTTCTTTTTTTTCTTCTATCTCCCTTTGTGGTTAAATGATTTTTTTTCCCAGTAGTATGCTTTAATGTATTGCTTTTTATTTTTAGTAAATCTATTATAGGTTTTTGCATTGTCATTACCATAAGGCTTATAAAAAACATCTTATAGATATAACAAATTATATTAAAGACTATAACATATCTTTAATCACAAAGGAAACAGTGAAAACAAACAAGAAAAAAAGAAACAAAAAATCTTCTACATTTTACCTCCATCCCTCTACATTTTGACTTTATGTTGTCTCAATTTACGTATTTTTATGTTGTTCATCTCTTAACAGGTTGCTGTAGATATTATTGTTTTAATAGATTTGTCTTTTAAACATGCTAGAGTTATGAGTGGACTGCATACCACAATTACAGTATTAAGGTATTCTGGGTTTGCCCATGTACTTAATTTTACCATGTACTTAATTTTGTACCTTCAAATATTTTGTTTTTGCATGGTAGTGGTTTTCTTTCAGATTGAAGACCTCCATTTAGCATTTATTGTAAGATGCATCTGGTGGTGGTGCATTCTTTCAGCTTTTGTTTGTCTGGGAAAGACTTTATCTCTCTTTTATATTTGAGTGATAGCTTTGCTGGATACGATATTCTTGGAAGGCAGCTTTTTCCTTTCAGCACATTGGAAATGTCATCCCACTCCCTCCTGGCCTGTGCAGTTTCCGCTGAACAGTCTGTTGCCAAATAAATTGGAGCTCTTTTCTATGTTATTTGCTTCTTTCCTCTCGCTGCTTTTAGGATCCTTTATTTGTCCTTGACTTTTGAGAGTGTTATTATTATATTCCTTGGAGTGGTCTTATTTGGATCTAATCTGTTTGGTGTTCTCTGACCTTCCTGTACCTGGATATTTATCTCTTTTTCAAGTTTTGAAATTTTTTATTTTATTATTTGTTTGAATACATTTTCTATCCCTTGCCCTTATTCAACTCTTTCTTGAACACCAATAATTCTTATATTTGGTCTTTTGAGGTAATTTTTATATATTGTATGCAATCTTCATTCCTTTTTATTCTGTTGTCTTTTTTCTTCTCTGTGTATTTTCAAATAGCTTGTCTTTGAGCTCACTGATTCTTTCCTCTGCTTGATCCATTTTGCAGTCGAGAGCCTCCAATGAATTTTTCATTTCAGCAAATGTGTTTCTCAGAGAAGTTCTAAGATTTCTGTTTGATTTTTTTTATTATTTCAATCTCCTTGTTAAATTTCTCTGATACAAATTTCTTTTCTTTGTTATCCTAGTAATCACTGAGTTTTCTTAAAACTACTATTTTGAATTCTTGGTCAGAGAATTCACATATCACCATCTTATTAGGGTCATTCTCTAGGCCTTTGCTTTGTCTGTTTGAGGAGATCATAGTTCCTTGTTTGCTATTGTTTCTTGTGGATGTACATCTGTGTCTTTGCATTGAAGGATTAGTTATTTATTCCCATCTTCTCTGTCTGGCTTTGTTTGTTTGTTTGTTTTTGGCTATATTTGCTTAGATTCTTTGTAATTTTCCTGTGAATTTTTTTTTACTAAGTCACTATCTCCTTTCTAGCACTAGGTGGCACCTTAAACCCAGGTTTGCTTTGGTTCTAGTTGACAATCAGAGTGCTGCTTGTCCAGAATGGGAGAGGTTCCAAAAGAGTTATCCTGGTATGGGTTCATGCCCAGAGGATCTATGGTATGAACCTCCTACAGAGTGGTGCTGCTGAACAGCCACTCTGATTTGGCCGAGTTACAGAGCAAAGTTTACAGGGCTGGGGATAGTAGTTCCCCCATCTCTGGTTGTCCCCAGGGATATTTCTCCCTTCAAAAGGAAACCAGATTTTTTTATATGTTTGCTGGCCATTATTCTGTCTTCTTTTGAAAAGTTTCTGTTCATTTC
>NW_012149730.1:2998304-3012127 GCF_000956105.1 Propithecus coquereli | reverse complement strand
GAAAAAAAAAAAAAAGGAAACCAGATTGCTTCGTGAAACTATAGCAAAGGTGCTGATGATGTTGCTTTTGAGTAGCAAGTATCAAGTATTAGTGTCAAGCAGTGGATGATATTTTCCAAGAAAGAATCGAAGAGAGTGAAAAAATTTATCACCAACAGTGTCCTCCTCTGCTTCTCATGCCCCCTCTACAATAACAAAATGTGAGATCAACTGGCTAAACTATAAAGCCTTTTACTGACCTGGAAAACACTGTTAAAATCTTCCATGCATACTTCCCTGGATTTAGAAGGGCATTTAGAATTAGTATTGTCTGATCTCACACCTGTTAGAATAGCTGTTATCAAAAGGACAAAAGATAACAAACGGTGGGAAGAATGTAGAGGAAAATGAACTCTGGTGCACTGTTGGTTGGCCTGTAGATTAGTGTAGCTATTATGGAGAACAGTAGGGAGGTTCCTCGAAAAACTAAAAATAGTACTACCGTGTGATCCAGCAATCCCACTTCTAGGTATATAGCCAAAGGAAATGAAATTAGTATGTTGAAGAGCTATCTGCACTCCCAAGTTTATTGTAGCATTATTCATAATAGCCAAAATATGGAATCAAAGTAAGTGTCCATCAATGGGTGAATGGATAAAGAAAATATGGTATTTATATGCAATTAATACTATTCAGCCTTTAAAAAGAAGAAATCCTGTCATTTGAAGCAGCATAGATGAAGCTGGTAGACATTATGCTAAGTGAAATAAGCCAGTCACAGAAAAACAAATGTCACATGATCTCATTTATATGTAGAATCTAAAAATGTCAAATTTATGGAAATAGAGAGTAGAATGGTGATTACCAGAGGTTGGAGGTGAGGAGAATGGAGGTTGGAGTGAATGGGGAAATGTTGGTCAAAGAGTACAAGTCTCGGTTAGACAGGAGGAATAAATATTTGAGATCTGTTGCACAGCATGGTGACCACAGTTAATAATAATCTATTGTATATTTCAAAATTGCTAAAAGAATAGGTTTTAAATGTTCTCACTACAAAAAAATAAGTATGTGAAGTAATGGTCATGTTAATTAGCTTGATACAATCCATTCACAATATATACATATATCAAGACATCACATTGTACCCCATAAATCTATAAAATTATTATTTGTCGATTAAAAATAAAAAAAGACAAAAAAGAATTAGGATTGTCAGATGGCTACATAGATACCTTAAACAACTGCTGTTATTCTGATGTCTAGGGGCATGTAAAGACCCGTTCAAACAATAATGTAAGTTGACATGGCTAGTCCAGAAGTATAGACATGTATCTGAGGTAGATAGAGAGCCTGCCAACATTCTTCAAGTCCACCAACTCCTCCTCACTTTTTCTGCAGAGAAAGAGTGATATGAGAAGTAGATACCCAGTGACAAAATAGAATACTTTTTTCTACTTGTAGCATGGAGACTTGTCTCCTCTTATTATATTTCATATTTGTTTATAATCTTTCTGAGTTAGAACTTTATATACTAAAACTTTTAGCACAGTGTCTTGTGCATAATTTATAAATTTCTAAATTTAATTTTCTTCACATTAACTCATAATATTAAAATAACGAATTGGGAATAGTATAATTTTTGATGATTGAACAGACTATATCTGATAAAATAAACACACTAACCTGAACAAAAAAAGTTGTTGGACAATAACAGTGTAGGAGACAAACACAAGTACAGAAACATTCAGGAGAAAATATTGGGTAACAATTTGGGTATGATATGGCTTCAGTTGTTCATATGCTAGTACCCAAGAAATAAGAATGAACTCAAAATTTTTTAAACAATGACGTCAATGCAATCACGTAGAGGTATTCTAAGGTGGTAAGATGAAATCTATGCACTGAAATTTTTTGATAGAATAGAATAGAATGTGAAGAACATTTGAGAGAAGAAGAAAGAATAGTGAATAGTAATAACTTAGTATAAACCTGTTAATATAACTAACGGACTTTTACCAACATCCTGTACAAAACCTCTTATGATACTATGAAATGGAAATTGTTCTTAACTTCTTTTTTTCACTGATTAAATTACTCCAACAAGCCAAATAACTTCCAAGTTCACTCAGCTACTATATAGTGCATCCAGGACTCTACTCAATGTCTTTAACTACAGATTCTCAAATCTTCCATATATTTCCCATGTAATCTGAGACGGCACCACAGAGTGCCTAACCAGACTAAGGATATGGACAAATATTAGTTTTGAATCTGTTGAATGAGCAATAGAAGTGCTGATCTGGATAAAGTCAATAAAATAATCTCTAGTTATATAATAACTTCTCTTTCCCCCACCACCCCCACTGCTTAGTCCTTTGTTATAAAAGTAATTATTCTGGAATCAGAGAATTAATGTGTGGTAGCTGCAAACTGAGATGGAAATTTGCATGCAACAATTGGGCTGGTTTTGAAACTTTGAGAAATACAGCCACCTGTTGGATTTAGTCTGGTATCACACTCTATTAATTTTTTTTTTTTTTTTAATCCTCTCTGAATGAGAAAAGGAATGTGTGGTAGCTGCAAACTGAGATGGAAATTTGCATGCAACAATTGGGCTGGTTTTGAAACTTTGAGAAATACAGCCACCTGTTGGATTTAGTCTGGTATCACACTCTATTAATTTTTTTTTTTTTTTTAATGTCCTCTGAATGAGAAAAGGCTGGACCTTTTTTTATGAATGAAATTTAAAGAATAAATAAAAGCATGATTGTCACTGTTAGGAGAAATAAAGATGATAAAATACAGTTGAATCCCTTATTTTGTCTTTTGAAAGAATGGATCTATGTATTAATAATGTGATTTTCCAGACAGTCTCACTAAGCTGAAAAGAAACTTCCATTATAAGAAAAAACAATTAATAAATAATTTTTTCAGAGACAGGGTTTTGCTTTGCTGCTCAGGCTGGAGTGCAGTGGCATGATCATAGCCCACTGTAGCCTTAAACTGGGCTCAAGCAATCCTCCTGCCTCAGCCTCCCCAGTAGCTGGGACTACAGGTGCATACCACCATGCCTAGCTAATTTTCTTTATTTTCTTGTAGAGACAGTGTCTCTTTTCATGTTGCCCAAGATGGTCTTAAACTCCTGGCCTCAAGAGATCCTCCTGCCTTGGCCACTCAAAGTGCTGGGATTACAAGCATGAGCTGCCATGCCTAGCCAATAACTGAAAATTTTTTAAAAAGTATCTTCCCTCATAAAACAGAAAAGGTAGGAATTTATTATTTGTTTACTCAACTCCAGCACTGACCTCTAGAGCAAGGGTCAGCAAAATTTTTTTGTAATATTTTTCAGATAGTAATTAGTATAGACTTTGAAGGGCATAGATTTCTTTTTCCTTTTTCTTTTTTTGAAAGTTAAACATTTTTATTTTACTTAATAAAAATACATATTAAATATTTAAGGTGTACAACATGACATTTTGATATACATACACTTAGTGAACTGATAACTCGTCAAGCTAATTAACATGTCCATCTCTTCACATAGTTAATTTTTTTGTGAGAACACTTAAGATCTATTGTGTTAGAAAATTTCAAGTAATATTGTATTAACTATAGTCCCCATGTTGTATATTAGATCTCTAGAACTTATTCACCCTATTCATCCTACATAACTTAAACTTTATACCCTTTAACCAGTATCTTTCCTTTTTCCCCACCTCCCCCACGCACCCCACCCCACCAACACACACACACAAACTCACTCCTCAGCCACCGGTAACCATCATTCTATTCCCTGCTTCTATGAATCCAACTTTTTAAGATTTCATATTATAAGTAAAATCATGCAATATTTGTCTTTCTGCTCCTGACTTATTTCACTTAGCGTAATATCCCCCAGTTTTATCCATGCTATCACAGATGGCAAGATTTCCTTCTTTTTTAGGCTGACTAATATTCCATCTCATATATATCACAACTTTTTTTATCTATTCATCCGTTGACAGTCTCTCACGTTGTTTCGATATCTTGGCTATTATGAATATGAGTTTCTATTGCAACTATTCGACTCTGTTGTTGCAACACAAAAGAAACCATGCATGACAGGGAAACAAATGAGCACAGCTGTGTGACAATAAAGATTTACCGACAAAAACAGTCGATGGGCCAGATATGGCCCTCAGGCTGTAGTTTTCCAATACCTGCTCTAAAACATGGCAGGCAGGTTCCCACTTCAACGCCTTTGCGTTGGCTGTTCCCTGTGCCTGGAGCACCACTCCTCCAAATATTCACATGACTTACTCACCTTCACAACTCCTTATTTCAAATATTACCTTTACAATGAAGACTACCTTAACTACTGCATTTAAAAATTGCAACATGAAACCTTGTGCCCATGTGCCAAGCCTGAGAAACAACCCAGTGGGCATACCCCCAGGCTAGCAGAGCAATCACACACTCATGCCCTTGGTCAGAGTAACAGCCCTGTGGGCCCCATCCCCAAATAACGAGACTCTAAGTTGGCTAACCCACCATTTACATACATGCATCCCCGACCTGAAAAACAGCCCAGGGAGCCCACCCCTTAGAAAAATCACATGACCACTGCATAAAATCTGGCAGCCTAGGCCACTGAGACACTCCCAAACATCATTAACATGAATTATAGCTGAAGAAATTATACAGAGACTACACTACTGCATCCACCTCGAACCAAAGCCAATGCACCCACCAATCTGATACCCCAAGACCCATACACATGAACAAGTCATTCCCTATGAAACCTAATTCATAAAATTGAAAGAGGCATCTATTTCACCAGATGCATAAAAATCAAAGTAGGGGCACATCAAATATAAAAAAGCAAGGAAACATCACACTTCTAAAGAAATACAATTATTCCCGGTAGCAAACTCCAATCATAAAGAAATAAACGGAATGCCAGAAAACAGGAAAAAAAAATTCAAAATAATAATCTTAAGGAAACTCAGTGAGGTACAAAAGAATACAGACAGATAATTCAATGAAATAAAATTGCCACCTTCTATTTCTCCTGCTTTATTGTCTTGATAGCACTTGGCACATTTTAATACACTGTATTTATGTTCATTGTTTGTACCCTATCTTTCCCTACCAGGATGTAAGCTCCATGATAAGAGAGATTTTTGTTAGAATTGTTTAGGAAATATCCCCAGCACTTAGAGCAGTGTCTGACATATAATCAATAAATATTTATTGAATGAAAGAATAATTCATTCACATTTGCTCAAGAAAAACCACACTAATTTTGTTCAAGAAAGTGACTCCCAGAGAGAGTAAATTGAATCAAGAAACAAAGCCAGACTTGCAAGCAGTTTCAAAAATTGTATAAATCTTTTTGCTTTACTCATGAAAGTAGTAGAAATACCATTTCTAAAATCAGTGAGAGTATCAAGGATTATAGTGCCCATTGTAGTTCCCAGAGCTATATACCATTTTATTTAAGTCTCATGGTATCCTTTCACATAAATAACATCAATACCACTTCATAGATGAAGAAACTGGTTCTTAAAAATGTCAATAACTTGCTCACAGTCACAAAGTAGTGTAAGAATGGGCTAGAATCCTGGTATTTTGATTTCAAAGCCAGTTTTCTCTGTCTGATAATGCAACTATCAGCCCACCTTACCTCATTCCCAGCCTCCGGAGAACTCCTAGCTCCATAGTTGAATTAGCCTCAGCAACATCTCAATCCCTAGGACAAACTTGACTTCAGGTAGAAAGAATTTAATGAGATTTGACCTAAACTTATAGAAGTCAGCATCATTCACTTTGCATTAAAGATGCTAGATTATTTTTTCCAGCTCTGAAAACTTGGCTGGTTGTTGTTGTTCTTGTTGTTGTTTGGTTTGGTTCAACTACCTTATTCCGATACAATTGCGTTGGTTCCGAACACCTGGTAAACTCCCATATACTCAGTTCTTCATCTTTGGTTGGAGATGCCGTCGGCCCTTAATCGTCTTTCTCCCAGGCTCTATGCTAATAACCAAAGGCTAAGCCTCTGCTTCCTGAAAACAGATATCCTAGGTGCTAATTCCTACTCCAGATTTCCAAATATCACGCACTCTTAGAGTCTCTAACCTTGTGTTCCATTCATGAGTGGGACAGTCTCGGTTCTTTGGAGAACCTGTCCCTCAATTACAAATACAAATTCTTTTCCTGTCTTTCTTCTATATATATTCTGTCACCATATCATGCTCTACTTTTGTATAAGTCCAGGCATCCCCAAAGTGCCTTTACCAAAACAGGATTTGGTATATAAAGCATAAAAGCCATAGTCTGCTTTCTCCTGAGAAGCTTTAGACAAAATGCAGCTAGTTAAGGGCTCTTTTGTGAGGTAAGACTCCCAAGTGGGAATAAAGCTGAAAGTGCTTCTTGCTACATTATCTCCTGACTTACTACTAAAGAAGAGAAGGTTCAGGATAGATAGATAGCAATGATGACGGAGTGAAATAGTAAAGCTGAGCTGTAACATGGAAGAAGAAATAATGAGGCTTGGTGAAAATTTGGAGAAAGCAGAAAAAGTTAATAGAGAAATAGAATGGCTCTACAAAATTTCCAGCTTATGTGGTTAGAGGCATGGTGGTGCCACTGCTTAGAGAAAATTCACTTGACAAACACAGATTACCATCAAGACAGTTGAATATAAATATTAGCGTCTTCTATCTTACAGTGTTTTATAATTTCAAAAACTGCTTTCACATTTATTTAGTGTCACACAAAGCAACCTGAGATGAATAAATTTCAACATATTCATTCCCCATTCAACAAGTGAAACTGAAGGCCAAAGAGAAAAATAACTAAGTTTCCACAGACCTGATATATGAACCCAATTCTCAGGACACCTTGTCCAGTATGTTTTCCATTTGATCATTTGGCATTCCAGGTCAACTATAACAATTGATAACTTTATCTGACTGTAATTCAGCCAAAGTCATGCAGTCGACAAAACACAGAGGGAAATGGGCCAAGTGACTTGTTAGGAGCAGAACTAATAGTTCATGATAAAAGCTACAGGTCATAAACTTAAAGTTTAAAACCCCTGGTATTTTATGTTATGAAAGAAAGAATAAAATAGATGTGGAAAAAAAGAAGTAAAAGTATTCCAAGGGTAATTTGGTCAATCTGTCATTCTCCAAGCACTCACAAATTTTTATTATATTAACTTCATTAAACTCTATGATCGAAAAGTCGGCCTCTGTACTTTCCCATCACAAATAACCAAAACATTCATTTCTTGCATGATTATTTTATTTCAAATGTCAATGACATGAATTATTGTCTTTAAAGTGGTCTAGTTAGTTACATTTTTATGCCAATATTTGCTGGTGTTCTTGTTTAATCTCCAAAGTGATGAAAGTATTTTGTCCTCTGCAGTGTTTCTAATAAAGATAATGATATTTTAGAAATAAATCAATACTCTGTACTTACATAAACGTTTTCACCTGAGAAGTAGTGAGGCATGTCCTGGTATTAAGTTTTTTATTTCACTGACTTTTGCTTATTTTGGCCAATCAGAGGCACTGTTCTCAGTTTACCATAAGAGAAACCAAAGTCCAGGACTTGTCTAATGAAACATTGAATTAATGACAGTTCTTGGAAGAGGAATCAGTACATTTGACTTCCAAGGTTTACACATATTTTTGATGTCAGGATATAATCCCTGTCCAACATGAAAGGTTGCCCTCCCATGGCAGGAGCCAAAGACACTGAAGAAGTTGGCATTCTTATGACATTTTAGTAAGAAGTGTTTCTTTTTCATTAGATGATCCCAAGAATTTATAACTTCAAATAAAATGGTTTCAAGGTACTTAAGATAATGAAGAAACTCCCATGGCTTTGAAAATTTTCACAAAAATTATTTTCTAATCAAAGTTTAGCAGATGCTCACTGACAATAATTTTCTGTTTTCATCAAAGAGTTTAGGACAATGTTTCCACAGATAGAAACAGGAAAGAAGGGTTAGTCTGGAGAGAAAGATAATGAATCTTGATTTGAACAAGGTCTCTCCTGACCAACTCCTCTTCATTCCATTCAAAAAACTCTTCACAAATCTTTTTTGCCTCTAACCTCTTCCTTACCCTCCCTGAAAATAATCAGTCCAAAGCCATGAGCTGAGCTGAGCAAGGTAGGTGTCCATGCCGGAGGATGGGCATCAGAGAGGCCCAGTCTCAGTGGGTAAAGAGGGCATCCACACAGGGTGTCAGCCCATCAGGGGCTCTCACAGCCCAAACAGGACAAGGAGAGCATCCACGTGGGGTAGAGGGAGCAGGGCTGACCCCAAGAAGTAGATTCCAGGTGGGGCTTAGGAGGCTATTTAATGCAGAATATCAGGGCTTGAGAGAAATGAAGAGTGTCTGTATGAGGGCTGACCCAGCATATGGTGTCAGAGCCCAAGCAGAATCATCCTGACAGGAAAGCAGCCCAGCTCACATGATCACCAAGCAGGGCAAGGAGGATATCTAGGCAGGGGTCCCTCACATGGGAGTGTAAATCTCGGGCGGAGTGTGAAGGGTGTTCACAGGCGGGAGCAGCTCGGGGATATGAGAGCCCAGGGAGGGGAGGAAGCACATCAGGGATAGAGACTCAGTGGTTACAGTGCCGACTAAATATTGGACACATGTGGGGGGTGATGATGCATACATGCACATACACATACAGCGTGTATGTGTGTATATATATGTGTGTGTGTGTATGTGTGTGTGTGTGTGTGTGTGTGTGTGTGTGTATATATTGAGAGAGAGAGAGAGAGGTTTCTCATTGTCAAAAAGGGTCAGTACAAATATGGAAAAAGAAAAAACTAGAATAAAGTCCCGTGTAGTTGGATTAGAATTGAAGATGATGATATATAATAAACTATAGACAAACAAGTAAACAGAGAAATAAATATAATAACATTTTATCTGGCACTTTATAAACTCCCAGAAGTTTGTGTTCCCAAAATCACTTCAATTTTTTGATGGCTCAATGTTTAGGTTATAAGGAAAATGTGATATAGCAGAAAGGAGACAGTTTTTAGATTCAGGTTCAAGTAACAGTTGGGTTCAAAATTTATCCTAACCACTGAGTGATTTTATATAATCATGGTGAAACCTGTGGGATAGAAAGTAAACAAACTGCAAAATATCTTTATGTTCCTTAAGACGGTTGTCCTCAACCAAGGGAAATTTTGCCCCCAGCATCCCCCAGCCCAGGGACGTTTAGCAGTGTCTGGAGGCATTTTTGATTGTCACAACTGGAGGATGCTAATGGCACCCAGCAGGTGAAGGTGAGGGATTCTGCTAAACATCCCACAGTTCATAGGACATCCCACACCACAAAGAGCTATTGTTACGGGCTGAATCATGTCCCTCAAAATTCATATGTTGAAGCCAAAACCCCCAGTACTTCACAATGTAATTATATTTGGAGATAGGGCTTTTAAAGACGTGGGTAAATTAAAATGAAGTCAATAGGGTGTGTTCTAATTCAATCCCATTGATGTCCTCATAAGAAGAGAAAATTTGGACACGCAGAGAGACACCAGGAATGTGCTTGCATAGAGGAAAGACCCAGCAAGAAGGCAGTCATCTGCCAGGGAGGAAGAGAGGCCTCAGAAGAAACCACGTCTGCTGACACCTTGATCTTGGGCTTCTAACCTCCAGAACAGTGAAAGTATCAGTCCCTGTAGTTTAAATCACCCTGTCTGTGGTATTTTGTAATGGCAGCCCTAGGAAACTAATACAATTATTTAGCCCAAAATACCAGTAGTGCCCAAATTGAGAAATTCTGGTTTATGATATACAGATACAGTCCTGAGAAGAACATCCGTGTGGGAAAGACAACCTGGCTAATGTACATTACCAAAATGGCGAACAAAAGGAAAGAGGGGCAACAGGTTTATCTCCACATTAAAATTAGAAAAAATTATTCAGTGCAAAAATCACTCTCCAAGACTTTATAGTCTGATTTGGGGTTAAGTATACTTTGATTTCTATGGATTTTTTTTTTTTGCAATAAAAGCAAATTTGGAACACCCAAGAATTTGATTCCTACATCCAACTCCTGAAAACATTTTCACCCCAAAGACTAAGGAAACTCAACCATGGCTTAATTACAAAATTACTTTCCCTTGGTTTACAAAGGAAAAGGACATCTTCCTTGATACTGTATATGTATTAGAAGTTCCATGAAAGTTCAAATGTGTGATATAATCTAATTATCCTCTTTGATAGGACCAAAAAAAACCCTCAGAATGGATTGTAAATATATACCTAAAAGCAAAAACTATAAAATGTCTGGAAAAATACATAGATGAAAAACCTTTCTGACCTTAGGCAAAAGATTCTTACTCAGGACACAAAAAGCACCAACCATATTATAAAAACATGATTAATTAAAATCTGGAAAAAAATTTCATTTTTACCTTTTGCAGGACTCTGTTAAGAAAATTAAAAGGTGAGGCACTTAAGATTGGGATAAAATATTTTTAATACATATGTCTGACAAAGGATTGGCATCCAGAATGTAAAAGAACTCTTATAATTTAATTTTAAAAAGCAAATAACCATACCAACATGTCCAAAATATTTGAATACAACAAAAGAAGGTATGTTAATGATCAACAAACACATAAATTCTCAACATCATTAGTTACTAACAAAATTAAAATTATAATAAGATACAACTACATATCCATTAGAATAGCTAAGATTAAAAAGACTGACATTACCAAATCTCAGCAAGTATGAAGCAACTGAAATTCACACATTTCTGGTAGTTGTATAAAATGGTATAACCATTTTGGAAGAGTTTGGCAGTTTCTCATAAAGTTAGCTATATTTACCATGTGACCAGCACTTCCACTTTTAGGTATATACCCAAGAGAAATGAAAACACTTTTATGTACATTCCTGGCGACTTGACTGATAACAGCAAATTCTTGACACAACCCAAATCTTCATCAACAGGCAACACAAACACATGGTTTATTCATACAATGAAATAACTCTCAGCAATAAGAAGGAATAAACTACTGATAAATGCAATAACATGAACGAATCTCACTGACATTATGCTGAGTCAAAAAAGCCAGACACAGAAGAGTATATACCATATGATTCTATTATACAATTTTAGAACAGATAAAACCAACTTATATGACAGAAATCAGATCTGCCTGGAGTGGGGTTGGAAAGGAATGACTAGAAAGGAACATGGGGGACTTTCTGGGGTGATGGAAATGTACTATCTCTTGATTGGGCAGGTAGTTACACGTTGTTTTCATTTATCAAAACTTATTTAGGCCAGGCATGGTGGCTCATATCTGTAATCCCAGTACTTTGGGAGTCCTAGATGAGAGGATCACTGGAGGCCAGTTTGAGACTAGACTGGTCAACCCAGGAAACCCTGTCTCTACAAAAACAAATAAAAAAATTAGGGGGATGCCTCAGTAGTCCCAACTCCTGGGGAGGCTGAGACAGGAGGATCACTTGAGTTTGAAGTTGCAGTGAGCTATGATACCACCACTGCACTCCAACCGGGGTGACAGAGCAAGACTTTGTCTCTGAAAACACAACAACAACAAAAAACTTATTTAAATGTATACTTAAAATGGGTGCATTTTATGATATGTTAATTATAGTTCAACAAAGTTTATTTTTAAAAACTAGAGAAGTAATATGTGAAGGTAAATATATTTCTTTTTTTAATTTCAGGATATTACAGGGTACAAATGTTTTGGCTACATGAATTGCTTTTGTACAGTTTGAGTGAAAGTTATAAGTGCGTCCATCACCAGATAGCGTGCATTGTACTGTTAGGTGTGATTTTACCTGTCCCCCCCCCATCTCCCACCTGCTTTATTTCTGTTGAGTACTTCTATGTGACCACTGAAAGGACCCATAAAAATAGCAATATCCAAAATCAATGAGCACACCCTGTACCCAGATCCATGGTGTGTAAATCTAATTCTCTATTAAAAGGAATGAAGGATCCTTAGACAAATGGCTGGCTTAAGGGTTGGGAGGAAAAAGAAAACACAAAATAAACCTGGACTATCTCATGGTAGAAACTCAGGAAGTACTCAAAGAATAATGGGCCATGTCAAAAGGACCAACGAGCCAACTTGAAGGGACTCCCATTGGTCAACTCTGAGAGAATTTGAGTATCAAAATACACAGAATGACAGTAACATGTTATTACTCATTAAACTGATACTAAACCAGATATAAATAAATAAATGAGCAAATTGAAAATGATGAGGAAAGAGATATTTACATGGATTTTAAAGGTATCTTCCCCCAAAATACCTTTTTTTTTTTATTTTTTGAGACAGGGTCTCACTGTGTTGCCCGGGCTAGAGTGCCGTGGCATCAGCCTAGCTCACAGCAACCTCAAACTCCTGGGCTCAAGCGATCCTCCTGCCTCAGCCTCCATGTGCCACCATGCCCAGCTAATTGTTTCTATATATTTTTAGTTGTCCAATTAATTTCTTTCTAATTTTAGTAGAGACGGGGTCTCGCTCTTGCTCAGGCTGGTTTCAAACTCCTGAGCTCAAACAATCCGCCCGCCTCGGCCTCCCAGACCCCAAAATACTTTTTAAGTACAAGGGAAAAGGTGTGGAGAAGCATGGCACATACAGCTTTAATCAAGTGATCAAAGTAAACATTATTAATAATGCAATAAATTGAAATCATGTGCCACCTAATAGGATGTATGAGAAGTGTGCGTCACTTTTGTGACTTTCCTGCTAAAGACACATAAATTGAATCTATTCCTAGGGATGTTACCATATGCATCATGTCGGCTTGAATTTACAGAAACGCAGCAAAAATCTCAGGCGTCTCCTTCCAGGTCAGCAGATACCCCATACCCAGGACATAGCATTGGTTGACTCTTCTCATTGTACCACTCACCCCTTCCTGCCTTAAAGACCTCTCTGATCCATCATTTCACTCAAGCTATGTGCTGGCTATTTTTATGTTTTTAAATATACTGCACATTTTTCTAATTAGAGCATTTCTCACTTCCTCAGCAGTTGGATAAAAACAGATAGCAACATGAATATCATGGGAAGATTTTATCTGGAGACTAAACTCACATCTTTTAAAATATCAGGCCTGTGTCCAAGACAAAGCCTCCATGGGACAGTGGATTATAAACATCTGGCACCCAATAGCCAGTGACTCAGCTACTGGCTGACATTTCAGCCCCTGAATTGATCTAGCCAATGGTGTCTAAACTATAATTTCTTCTAACCCTCTGAAGTAAGGAGATAGGAGGCAGCCTCTAGAGAATCTGGAGTATAACCTGGGATCTCTCCCCATGCTTGCTACAGCACAGCAGCTTTGTAGAAAACTCAGCCACCTGGAGGTCAGTTCAAGATGACAGTGGCAGCCGCAATCACTCTCAAATCCAGAGAGAAAAAAACGTTTCTTTCCTTGCTGGACTGCATGGCCGGCTGGGCACTGGCCACTTGTGACGAGAGGAGAATTCAATTCATAACCTCACTGTGTTCCTTGGGCGGCACATGCATACTTGCTGCCTTCTGTAAGGGTTCCTAGTAGCTCAGCTTCTCAGCCTTTTGTCCTTATTTGAGCATAGAACACTAAATCCCACTTTTAACATCCTTGGTAAGAAAACATTAAATCTCCAGTCTCTGGGGTACTCCGCAGGCCATCCCAACCTGGGAAACAATCATTCTCACCTGATGGAGCAAAGGCTGTAACAGAAACAAAGATACCATTTGATTTTTAAGCTCCAAAAGGTGCCTAAATGTTTAAGCATCCCATCTCTGCTAATCTATTTTAATAATAATATTAATAAGG
>NW_012149730.1:2992960-2997154 GCF_000956105.1 Propithecus coquereli | reverse complement strand
TGGTTTATGTGTCTACTTTTATACCAGTATTAGGCTCTTTTGGTTACTATAGCCTTGTAGTATAATTTGAAGTTGTGTAATGTGATGCCTCCAGATTTGTTCTTTTTGCTTAGGATTGCTTTGGCTATTCTGGTTCTTTCTTGGTTCCATATAAATTTTAGGATTATTTCTTCTAATTCTGTGAAAAATTATATTGGTATTTTGATAGGAATTCCATTAAATCTATAGATTACTTTGGGTAGTATGGTCATTTTCACAATATTAATTCTTATAATCCATGAGCATGGGATGTTTTTCCATTTGCTTGTGTCCATCTATGATTTCTTGCATCAGTGTTTTGTACTCCTTGTAGAAATATTTCATCTTCTTGGTTAAGTATATTCCTAAGTACTTTATTACTTTTGTAGGTATTATAAATGGGATTGAGCTCTTGATTTGATTCTCAGCCTGATCATTATTGTTGTATAACAGCACTGCTGATTTGTGTACATTGATTTTTTTTCCTGCTTTCTCTCACTTTTATTTATTTAATTTTTATGATTGTTATTTTTATTTTTTAAATGTACAAATTTCTCTTTATTTTCTCTCTAGCTGCATTCCACAGCTTTTGCTATATGTTGTTGTTTTTTTTTTTTTATTTCAGCATATTACAGGGGTATAAATGTTGAGGTTTGTAACCTGAGACTTTACTGAATTTATCAAATGTAGGAGTCTTTTGGAGGAATCTTTAGGGTTTTCTAGGTATAAGATTATATCATCAGCAAACAGAGATAGTTTGACTTCCTCTTTTCTAATTTGGGTGCCCTTTATTTTTTTCGCTTGTCTGAGTGCTCCAGCTAGGACTTCTAGTACCACATTGAATAGAAATGGAAACAGTAGGCATCCTTGTCTTGTTGAAGTTGTTAGAGGGAACGCTTTCAACTTTTCCCCATTCAGTATGATGTTGTCTATAGGATTGTCATATAAACCTTTTATTATTTTAAGATACATTCCTTTTATGCCTAGTTTGTTGAGAGTTTTTATCATGAAGGGGTGCTGGATTTTATCAAATACTTTTTATGCATATATTAAAATGATTGTGTGTTTTTTGTCTTAATTGAAATGATTGTATGGTTTTTGTTTATGTAGTAAACCACATTTATTGACTTGCATATGTTAAACAGTCCTTGCACCCATGGGATGAAACCTACTTGATTATGGCAAATTACTTTTTTGATGTGTTATTGAATTCAGTTTGCTAGTATTTTGTTGAAGATATTTGCATATATGCTCCTGAAGGATATTGGTCTGTAGTTTTCTTTTCTTGTTGTATCCTTTCCTGGCTTTGGTATCAGGATGACGCCGGTCTCATAGAATGAGTCAGGGAGGATTCCCTCCTTATTGTTCTTTTGGCATAGTTTCATTAGAATTGGTATCAGTTCTTCTTTGAACATCTGATAGAATTTGGCTATGAATCTGTATGGTTTTGAGCTTTTTTTGTTGTTGGGAGACTTTTTATTACTGATTCAATCTCACTACTTATTATTCATCTGTTCAGGATTTCTATTTCTTCCTGATCAAACATGGGGGATTGTATGTTTCCATTAATTTATCCATTTCCTCTGGATTTTCTAGTTTGTGTGCATAGAGGTGTTATAGTAGTCTCATACGATCTTTTGTATTTCTGTTGCATCAGTTGTCCATTTTCATTTCTGAGTGAGCTTATTTTAATTTTCTCTTTTATTTTATTTTAATTTTTTGGTTAATCTAGCTAGTAGTCTATCAATTTTGTTTATCTTTTTTTTAAGTATGTGTGTTTATTGTATAAGAAGCTTCAGCCCATGAAATATTACTCAGATCACAATGAACTGTACTTTATTCACCATTTCAGGGAAAGAAATCACAACTACATAACATGAATATTATGTACATTCAAATTTGTTATGGTTGAAAAGAAAAGAGGTTTCTTTGTAGTCATATATTTTTCTTTTTTTTAAATTCAAGATATAACGGGGGTACAAATATTTTGGTTACATGAAATGCATTTGCCTCGTTCAAGCCGGGGCCAGAAGAGTGTCCTTCCTCCATACAGTGAGCCCCATCTCCATTAGCTGTTGGTTTACTCACCCCAACTGCTCTAGCCCCAACCTCCCCACCCTCCTGCCTGACCGGCACCCAGTGAATATTACTACCATGTGAACACCTTAGTATTGATCAATTAGTATCAGTTTGATGGCAAGTACATGTGGTGCATGTTTTTCCATCCTTGTGATACCTCACTTCGAAGGATGGGCTCAATCTCTATTCAGGATAATATAAGAGGTGCTAGCTCACCATTGTTTTTTGTAGTTGAGTAGTAGTCTGTGGTATACATGTACCACATTTTATTAATCCACTCATGTATTAATGGGCATTTGGGTTGTTTCTTGTTTGGTAATAACCTCATTAAAGTTCTGTGAATGTTTTTGTACAAATTCTTTTGGGGATATAGGCACTATTTTTGACACATCCCAAATATGATGGACTCAAGACCATCTGCGTTATCTTCTCTCTCTCATTTTATTGCTTTGACTCATTTTTCTGCTCATCAAAATGACAAAATTATTTTCCAGAAGATTTTATCCCTGGAATCTTCTTTGACTCTTATCTCTCCTCCATGCACTGTGTACAATGATTTTTCAAAAACTGTTGTTCTCTTTCTGTTCTATGTCCTACTGTTATATGACAGATTTCCCCAAAAATTGGTGGTGTAAAACAACCACCATTTTATTTTGCTCTCAATTATGTAGATCAGGAATCATAAAGGGCTCAGCTAGGTATTTTTCACTTGGGGTACCCAATATAGTTGCAATCAAACATCAGTTGATGCCTCAGTTATCTGAAGGACTAACTAAGCCTGTACATCCAAGACATTGCACTCACATAGCTGGTGGCTGATGGTGGCCCTACCAAAGAACCTGCATGTGTTCAATCCAGCATGGTAGAGTTAAGGGACTCAGATTTCCTACACAGTGGCTGATTTTCTCAAGAACAAGCATCCCAAAGGCACCAGGCAAAAACAATATGGCCTTTCCACATGTAGCCTAAGTCGTTAGCCAGTTGTTCAATATTGACCAGAACGCCACTGACTTAGCTCTTCCTGCTTTGCTTTCTATGTTTGTGTGCATGTTGCAAAGCACTTTGGAAAACTACGAAGTGTTTAACAAAAGTTAGAAAATAATTTAAAAATCGTGATTATAGAAAAAATTACATCTTATCTCTATGACGGGATAGCTTACAGAGATATCCATCAATGTTTTGATCTCATTGTATTTTCCTTCCCATTTTCCATCGAAGTCACTAGGCTTCTTGTTTTTTAATTCAGGGCCAAAAAACCAAAGCAAAATTTCCTAACAACTTTCTTCCTGTCTTTCATTTTCAAAAGACTAGACTTAATGAGGAAATTATGCCAGAGGATAGAAAGAAAAAAGTCAAGTGCCTTCTGAGGGGTGAGTAGAGGAACAGAGGAGAGAGATAAATGGCAAGGCCCTACTTCTCTTTCTCTTAGACATTTTCAAGGGGGATTACTGCCAAGACATCATAGTATATGTCAGGAATTGGCAAACTATAGCCTGCAGATCAGTACCTATTTTTGTAAATAAGGTTTTTTGGAATGCAGCCAAGTCTATTCTTTAATATATTGTCTATGGCTACTTTTAAACTACAGTTGTAGAGTTCAGTAGTTGTGGCATAGGCCTGTGGCATATTTACTATCTGAAAAATTTTACCCCTGGTCTATGCAGATGGCACCAGCTAGAGTTGGGTACTATAAAATTTACACAATCATGCAGCAATCCTGAAACTACAGATACCTAGCAAAAATTACCATCCATACAGAGGCAGGAAAACAATGTAGAATGATGTGTGAGCTTCATGAAGGCCATATTAGTGAATAAAATGTGTAACAGTACACATTTGATTTGTTTTTTTATTAATTTAGAAAGTATGCTTACATTTGTCCCTTGTAAGCAGATATTCCAACTTGTACACAGAGATACCAACACGCAAAGAAACAAGTTTTATTAACACATTTATTAATTAATATTATAAAAGAGTTCCCTTGTCAAATTCTTCCATTCACTAAAAGAAAACAGAATTTGACAAGTCTTTTAGAATGTATGCTTACATTTGTCTTTTATAGTCAGATATTCTACTTTTTTCATATAGGTACCAAAA
>NW_012149730.1:2962553-2992910 GCF_000956105.1 Propithecus coquereli | reverse complement strand
AAATGAAAAGAAACATGCTTTCATACACATTTTAAAAGTTTATATTATAAAGGAGTTCCCTTGTCAAACTCTTCCATTCAGTAAAAGAAAACAGATTAAGATGCATCTTTTAGAATGTATGCATACATTTGTCTTTTATGAGCAGATATAACAATTTTTTGGATAGGTATCAATAAACGAAAAAAGATATTTTCATAACATATTTGCTAGTTTATATTATAAAGGACTTTCTTTTTTATATTTTTATTTCAATATATTTAGGAGTATAAGTGGCTTTTGGTTACATGGATGAATTATGTAGTGGTGAAGTATGGGCTTTTAGTATACCCGTCACCTGAATAGTATACATTGTACCCAATATGTAATTTTTCTTCCTTCATCCCCCTCCCACTCCCCCTTGTGAGTCTCCAATGTCTATTATGTTTTGCTTGCTGAAAGAAATAGTGGATATTGCTGAGTTGATTGAATTCCTTGTAGATGTTAGATATTAGTCCTTTGTTGGATGTATAGTTTTTGAATAATTTCTGCCATTCTGTAGGTCATCTATTTGCTCTGTTGATTATTCCTTTTTCTGTGAAGAAACTTCGTAGTTTAATTAAGTTTCATTTTTTATTTTTGTTTTTGTTGCATTTGCTTTTGGAGTTGTAGTACAAATTTGCCTAGGCCAATGTCCAGAAAAGTTTTTCCTAGGTTTTCAGAATAATTTTCATGGTTTCAGGTCTTACATTTAAGTCTTTATCCACCTTGGGTTAATTTTTACATATGGTGAGAGATAGGGATCCAGTTTCATTCTTCTGCATGTGGCTATTCAATTTTCCCAGCGCTATTTATTGAAAAGGTTGTCCTTTCCCCAGTATATGTTTTTGTCTACTTCATCAAAGATCAGTTGGTTGTAGGTATGTGGCTTTACATCTTGATTCTCTATTGTGTTCCATTGGTTTATGTGTCTACTTTTATACCAGTATTAGGCTCTTTTGGTTACTATAGCCTTGTAGTATAATTTGAAGTTGTGTAATGTGATGCCTCCAGATTTGTTCTTTTTGCTTAGGATTGCTTTGGCTATTCTGGTTCTTTCTTGGTTCCATATAAATTTTAGGATTATTTCTTCTAATTCTGTGAAAAATTATATTGGTATTTTGATAGGAATTCCATTAAATCTATAGATTACTTTGGGTAGTATGGTCATTTTCACAATATTAATTCTTATAATCCATGAGCATGGGATGTTTTTCCATTTGCTTGTGTCCATCTATGATTTCTTGCATCAGTGTTTTGTACTCCTTGTAGAAATATTTCATCTTCTTGGTTAAGTATATTCCTAAGTACTTTATTACTTTTGTAGGTATTATAAATGGGATTGAGCTCTTGATTTGATTCTCAGCCTGATTATTATTGTTGTATAACAGCACTGCTGATTTGTGTACATTGATTTTTTTTCCTGCTTTCTCTCACTTTTATTTATTTAATTTTTATGATTGTTATTTTTATTTTTTAAATGTACAAATTTCTCTTTATTTTCTCTCTAGCTGCATTCCACAGCTTTTGCTATATGTTGTTGTTTTTTTTTTTTTATTTCAGCATATTACAGGGGTATAAATGTTGAGGTTTGTAACCTGAGACTTTACTGAATTTATCAAATGTAGGAGTCTTTTGGAGGAATCTTTAGGGTTTTCTAGGTATAAGATTATATCATCAGCAAACAGAGATAGTTTGACTTCCTCTTTTCTAATTTGGGTGCCCTTTATTTTTTTCGCTTGTCTGAGTGCTCCAGCTAGGACTTCTAGTACCACATTGAATAGAAATGGAAACAGTAGGCATCCTTGTCTTGTTGAAGTTGTTAGAGGGAACGCTTTCAACTTTTCCCCATTCAGTATGATGTTGTCTATAGGATTGTCATATAAACCTTTTATTATTTTAAGATACATTCCTTTTATGCCTAGTTTGTTGAGAGTTTTTATCATGAAGGGGTGCTGGATTTTATCAAATACTTTTTATGCATATATTAAAATGATTGTGTGTTTTTTGTCTTAATTGAAATGATTGTATGGTTTTTGTTTATGTAGTAAACCACATTTATTGACTTGCATATGTTAAACAGTCCTTGCACCCATGGGATGAAACCTACTTGATTATGGCAAATTACTTTTTTGATGTGTTATTGAATTCAGTTTGCTAGTATTTTGTTGAAGATATTTGCATATATGCTCCTGAAGGATATTGGTCTGTAGTTTTCTTTTCTTGTTGTATCCTTTCCTGGCTTTGGTATCAGGATGACGCCGGTCTCATAGAATGAGTCAGGGAGGATTCCCTCCTTATTGTTCTTTTGGCATAGTTTCATTAGAATTGGTATCAGTTCTTCTTTGAACATCTGATAGAATTTGGCTATGAATCTGTATGGTTTTGAGCTTTTTTTGTTGTTGGGAGACTTTTTATTACTGATTCAATCTCACTACTTATTATTCATCTGTTCAGGATTTCTATTTCTTCCTGATCAAACATGGGGGATTGTATGTTTCCATTAATTTATCCATTTCCTCTGGATTTTCTAGTTTGTGTGCATAGAGGTGTTATAGTAGTCTCATACGATCTTTTGTATTTCTGTTGCATCAGTTGTCCATTTTCATTTCTGAGTGAGCTTATTTTAATTTTCTCTTTTATTTTATTTTAATTTTTTGGTTAATCTAGCTAGTAGTCTATCAATTTTGTTTATCTTTTTTTTAAGTATGTGTGTTTATTGTATAAGAAGCTTCAGCCCATGAAATATTACTCAGATCACAATGAACTGTACTTTATTCACCATTTCAGGGAAAGAAATCACAACTACATAACATGAATATTATGTACATTCAAATTTGTTATGGTTGAAAAGAAAAGAGGTTTCTTTGTAGTCATATATTTTTCTTTTTTTTAAATTCAAGATATAACGGGGGTACAAATATTTTGGTTACATGAAATGCATTTGCCTCGTTCAAGCCGGGGCCAGAAGAGTGTCCTTCCTCCATACAGTGAGCCCCATCTCCATTAGCTGTTGGTTTACTCACCCCAACTGCTCTAGCCCCAACCTCCCCACCCTCCTGCCTGACCGGCACCCAGTGAATATTACTACCATGTGAACACCTTAGTATTGATCAATTAGTATCAGTTTGATGGCAAGTACATGTGGTGCATGTTTTTCCATCCTTGTGATACCTCACTTCGAAGGATGGGCTCAATCTCTATTCAGGATAATATAAGAGGTGCTAGCTCACCATTGTTTTTTGTAGTTGAGTAGTAGTCTGTGGTATACATGTACCACATTTTATTAATCCACTCATGTATTAATGGGCATTTGGGTTGTTTCCACATCTTTGCAATTGTAAATTGTTGTGTTCAATTTTGTTTATCTTTTAAAAAACCCAACTTTTTGTTTCATTGATCCTTTGTATCTTTTTGTTTCTTTGTTTCAAATTCATTTGGTTCTGCTCTGATCTTTTTTATTTCTTTTCTTCTGATAGTTTTGGGTTTGGTTTGTTCTTGTTTTTCTGTTTCCTTGAGGTGTAACATTAGGTCATCAATTTATAATATTTCTTTTTGATGTAGGTATTTAGCACTATAAATTTCCCTCTTAGCACTGCTTTTGCTGTATTGCAGAAGTTTTGATAACTTGTTTCACTATTACCATTCATTTCAAAAAATTTTTTAATTTCCATCTTGATTTCATTGTTGGCCCAAAGTTCATTCTGTAGCAGGTTGTTCAATTTCCATGTATTTGTATAGTTTTGAGACTTCCCCCTGAAATTTGTTGGAATCCATTTCTAGTTTTATTCTGCTGTTGTCTGAGAATATACTTGATATGATTTCAATGTTTTAAAATTTATCAAAACTTGTTTTGTGGCCTATCATATGGTCTATCTTGGAAAATGTTCCATGTGCTGTTGAGAAGAATGTATATTCTGCAGATTTAGAATAGAATGTTCTGTATATGTTTCTTAGGTACATTTATTAGAGAGTCCCATTTAAGTCCATTGTTTCTTTGTTGACTTTCTGCCTTTATGATCTGTTTAGTTCTGTCAGTGGAGTGTTGAAGTCCCCCACTAATATTGTATTGCTGTCTATCTCTTTTCTTGGCAATTTTGTTTTATAAATCTGGGAACTCCAGTGTTAGGTGCAGATATATTTAGCATTGTTACATCTTCTTGTTGAATTGATCCTTTTATCATTATAGAATGACCTTATTTGTCTTTTTCTATTGTTGTTGATTTAAAGTCTGTTTTATCTGATTTAAGAATTGCAGCTCCTCCTTGCTTTTGGTTCCATTTGGGTGGAATATTTTTTTTCCACCTCTTTACCTTGAGTCTATAAGAATCTTCATGAGTTAAGTGAGTCTGAAAGGCAGCCAATGTTTGAATTGTGTTTATCTATTCTTCCAATCGGTATCTTTTAAGTGAGACATTTAAACTGTTTACATTGAAAGTTAATAATGATATAAGAGACATTGCTCCAGTCATCATGTTGATTGTTACCTAGTTGCTTTGTGTTCTCCATTGTGTTATTGACTTATAAGCCCTGTGAGTTTTATATTCTCAAGTGTTTTTATACTATGAGTATCAACTTTTTGTTTTCATGTTTAAAACTGCCTTGAGCCTTTCTTATAGGGCCATTCTAGTGGTGACAAATTCCCTCAGCTTTTGCTTGCCTGGGAAAGATTTTATTTCTCCTTCATTTATGAAACTTAGTTTTGCAGGTATGAAATTCTGAGTTTACAGTTATTCTGTCTAAGGAGATTAAAGACAGGACCCCAATCCCTTCTGATTTATAAGGTTTCTGCTGAGAAGTCTGCTATTAATCTGATAGGTTTTTCTTTATAAGTTATTTGATGTTTTTGTCTCACTTCTCTTAGAATTTTTTCCTTCAGGTTGACTGTGAGTAGCCTGATGACTATATGCTTTGGTGATGTCCTTTTTACAATGAATCTCCCAGAAGTTCTTTGAGTTTCTTATATCTGGATATCTATCTTTAGCAAGATCAGGGAAGTTTTCTTCAATTATTCCCTCAAATAGATTCTCCAAACTTTGCTTTCTCTTCTTCTCCCTCGGGAATATCCATGATATCTATAATCCTTAGGTTTTCACATTTTACATAATCTCATATTTCTCAGAGATTTTGTTCATTTCTTTTAATTCATTTTTTAATTTTTATCTGTGTTAATTCAAAAATCTTGTCTTCGGCCAGGCACAGTGGCTCATGCCTGTAATCCCAGCACTCTGGGAGGCCGAGGCAGGAAGATTATTTGAGCTCAGGAGTTCGAGACCAGCCTTAGCAAGAGCGAGACCCCGTCTCTACTAAAATTAGAAAGAAATTAATTGGACAACTAAAAATATATAGAAAAATTAGCCGGGCATGGTGGCGCATGCCTGTAGTCCCAGCTACTCAGGAGGCTGAGGCAGGAGGATCGCTTGAGCCCAGGAGTTTGAGGTTGCTGTGAGCTAGGCTGATGCCACGGCACTCTAGCCCGGGCAACACAGTGAGACCCTGTCTCAAAAAAAAAACAAAAAAAAAAACCTTGTTTTCAAGTCTGAAATTCTTTCTTCTCCTTGGTCTAATCTAGTGTTAAAACTTGCGACTGCATTTTAAAATTCCCTGAATGAGTCTTTTATATCTAGAAATTCTGTTTGGTTTCTTTTTTTAAGTATCTATCTCTTTAGAAAATTTTTTATACCTATCCTGTATTGTTTTTTGATTTATGTTGATTTTCAACTTTCCCTTAGATCTCATTAAACAACTTTATAATCAATATTTTGAATTCTTTATCTGCATTTCAAATATTTCATTTTAGTATGGATCGATTGCTGAAGAATTAGTGTGATCCCCTGGGGATGTTGTAAAGCTCTGTTTTTTTCATATTGCCAGGATTATTTTTCTGGTTCCTTCTCATCTGAATAGACTATTTCTTCTCATTATTTTTGAATTTATTTTTGCTTGGACTGGTTTTTTTTTCCCCCTTGAGAGTGTGACTATAATGTGTATAGTTCATGATCACCAACTTTTGGCTCTGGGTACTTTCAGCAGCAAAGACTCTGTATGAGTTCCTTGGTTATATAAAATCCTCATGTGATGGCTTTCTCAGATGCTGCTTGTAGTAGCGATGAACTGAGTGTATGAGCAGATTCACTATCTCCTGCAGGGTAGAAATGGAAGAGGTCTCATGAGGCTTATCTCATTCCCCAGTGGTGTGCATTTTTTCACTGGGTTGAACATTTCAGCCTTTAAGCCAGTAGGAGGTGCCCACAGGTAAAAACCCACTGCAGCTAAAGCATGTGGGTATATGCAATACTCCAGTGGTGGGCAAAAGCCTCAGCCCTGAGGGAGGGAGCAGGGGGAGCTCCCAGTGAAATGCACTGAGGTCTTTGCAAGGGAAAGGGAGGGAGCTGCCTCCACCACCAGAACATCAGGGAAGAAATCTGCCTCCCTGTCACTGATATTCCAGATATTCAGATCAGACAGGGACCTCCATCCATCTACAGGAATGCTGGTGTTCTGCGTAGAGAGGGAGTGTGACTCCACCCCTTATACAAGCTTAGGCTTGGATCACACACGTCCCATGGGGACACGGTTATATTAAAATGCCCCAGAAAGGCCATCCACAGGTGTACTTATGCTCAGCTCCCATGGGGAAAGCCCCAGCTATGTCTGCCACAGTAGGCTAGGGGGAGGAGAGGTCCTCTTCTCCAAATCCCTTTTCAAGCACTGGGGCTGTTCTATTGCTAGGGCAGAACTGCAGGTTTTCCCCACTGAGCCCAGCACAGTGCCTGTGACTCTGCTGAAAGAAGTACAGCCAGTCCCAACCCATAAGAGAAGACCACACAGATAAAGACTGTACTCTGGTTTCTTTTGTCCCATAGGGTATTCCCTTGGTGTGGTGGGAACTCCCTCCCCAACTCTCCTAGGAATGGCACTCCCTTAGGGCCAGATGTCTGTAAGTCCTGCTGCTCCTCTGGGTCTACCCACCCTGTGGGACTGCCACAATCCAGGCAAGTCCTGGGGAATGTCTCCAAGGGATCCAGTGATGTAAAGATATAAGGGTTGAAGGTCCTTGAGCAGAACACAGTCCCACAACAGATGCACGCCCAATATAGCATGTGCTAGCACAGCTCAGGTCCAGGGGGAAAAGGAAGGGAACTGTGTGAGTTGGTAGTCCGGTGCAATGCTCTTGAGAAATCTCCAGATTGTAGCCCCATCCAGTACTTTGGCTCACGAGGGCAAAGAAGCTCTCCCTGAGTTTGAACACCAGCAGTCTGCCACAAGGGCTAGAGAAGCCTAAAGCACTTCCACCCACCCTTTCCATGGACTATTAAGCCTCTCGGGGTTTGATCTCTGTCAGTTCCTTCTTTCTTTCTTTTTTGTGTGTCATAGATTCTTCCAGTGAACTTTATGATAGGCACCAGCACTCTCCCCTTAATATTCCATTTGGGCTATGACTATTCACCTATAATTTTAGTTCTTCTTCCTGAGGAGACTTGGTCACCAATGTCTCTGGTCAGCCATCTGGAGAAGCTCTCCAATGTCTCAGACCATGGACTGGTCTGCGGGACATGCAGTGGTTTGAGCTCTTCTCTTCGCTCCAGAGAGGGGTGATTTTGGGTGGAGCTAGACCTGGCTGATCTGTCTTTTGATCCCCCAGTGGCATGTGAAAGATGATACATTTTAAAAGAGGATAAAAATCACAACTTTCATGCAAATATAAAATTAGCACATCAAAAATTTTATTGAACTCAATAATTAATGAGGAAATCAGTAATATGTAACAAGCAGTTCAAATGGAGATTTAACATCCAGGAATTTATATTCTCTGTCTTATCAAATAAAACCAGTGCTAGACAGTTAAAGCAGTAAAAGCAGATTTTAATCAGGAATATTGCAATAGGGGAAAAGAGACCTCAGTAAAAAACTGTGACCAATTCTAAATACAACATGGATAAGTGGAGATTTATAGCCAAGGAGTCAAGCGGAGCAGTGGCAGGTCAGTGAATAGGAAACTACTAAGAGGAAACATTAGGAGTAAGGGGGAGTTCTGGCTAAACAGACATAACAGGATTCATGTTGAAAGCTGGCCAGGGTGATCAGACATCACCTGGGGGTTGGAGGAAAATGAGAAATTTAATCGGATATCAAGGGTGGGGGTTCTGGCTAAACCAACTTAGCACAATTCTTGCCACAACTGGGTGTCACAGGCCTGATTAGGATAGACACTAAGGTCACAGCCTAAAGAACTTATAGGTGACCAACCTATGTGATCAAGAAGAGAGTTTTTGTCAATTCCTCCTCTTGTTCAAGGAAGGAAGAAACATTCCTCTTGAGCAATAAAAGTCCACTTCACATTTGGTCACCTTTTGTTCCCTAAGGACCAGCTGCACCATCTGTTGAGACATGGTAATGGAGGATATGTGCTGGATGGTGTAAACAGTCAAGCATTCAATGAAGGAATTTCTGTGAATACAGAAAGAAAATGAAGATTAATGGTTGGAGCAGACCATAAACCCAGTTTCTGAGTCCGGAGGGTAACCAGTTGAGATTTCTAAATGTTGGGCTCAAAGCATCTTTAGATGGTACGGTGAGGATGGCAGTGGTGATCTGACAGATTTCTTGGCTGCCGTTCTAATGTCTTTGGCCATGGTATATACATCAGTGTCACAGTCATGGGCATTTCCCAGGGCAGAGCACGGAAGCATCCAGCTTCAGTGTGCAGGGCTTCTCAAGATAGCCCCAGTAGGGATACGGGCAGTCAAGTTTTAGTTCTCAGTAATGCCAAGTCAGGAGAGGGGGAGAAAGGTTGGAAATGTTAGTTTGGAGACTTGTAGCCAGATATTAGGGGAAACTAGAAAAATGGAGCAGGATCCAGTCTAGTTTACAGATAGATAATAAAGTAGAAAGCAAAATAGAGTTACCAAGAGGTGAAAAATAGCTCAAAGACAATGAACATTCACAAAGATGGGCTATAACTTTTCACTCTATAATCCCCACCATTTTAATAAAAGTTAACTAAAGTAAGGTTATTATTATTTACAGAATAAGTGTGATCTCATTAAATTTGGCTTGCTTGTTTTTACATAAGCACAGCAAGAATGGTAATTGACCACACAGACCTTTTTTTGCTTTGCTAGAACTTTTCGTAAGGAATCTCAGATGATTACAATTCTAAAAGCTTGTCAAGACTAGGAAGCCAAGCCAAAAACTTGCCACCAGATTCCACTTTCAGCACCTATTGATTTGGATGAATTCCTCTCTTTGAACTCCCTAGTATACCTGAAGTTTCCTGGGCCTGCCTACAAAAGACCTTCCTTACTTACATGTAATGCTGTAAACACTATGAGCTAGTTCCCAGGCTGCTTTTTCCAAGAGGGGCTTTGTAAGCATTGGCTTCATAAAGTCAACCTTAGTTCCTTAAAACTATTTGGTTATATTTGATCCTATGCCTAACACTCTCAAATATGACATTCCAGTCAGAGCTTTGGTTATGGCCAGGTACAGTGGCTAATGCCTGTAATTCCAGCATTTTAGGAGACCAAGCCGTGGGGAATTTCTTGAGGCCAGGAGTTCAAGACCAGCCTGGGCAACATAGAAAGACCCCATCTCTGCAAAAAATTTTAAAAATTAGCTGAGTGTGGTGGTGTGTGCCTGTAGTCCCAGCTACTCGGAAGGCTGAAGCAGGAGGATGGCATGAGCCCAGGAATTTGAGATTACAATGTCCTGTGATTGGGCCACTGCACCTCAGCCTGCTGGGTGACAGAGCAAGACCCTGTCTCTAAAAAAAAAACAGAAAGCCATGGTTATATAATAAATGTTTCCAATTATCTCCTGCTACAGGACAGATTCTTTTTGAACTTATGTAAATAATTATATTGCCATGAAAATAAGAATATTCAATAAGAGTTTCAGAATTCTAGAGAGACCAGGCAAGGAAAAAAGAGAAATGTTTCATATCTGTTTACAAAAGTATAATTCATTAAATTGTCAAAAGTTATAGACCGCTTAAGAGAAAAGGAAAAGGGGCTCCTTATTTCCAGAAAATAGATCATTAAATAACCAACAGTGTTAAAACAAAGACCATAATCATCCTTTATCAGTTCATTTAGTCCCATGTATTTAATCCTTATTCTACTCAGTCTTGAGTTAGCAGTTTCATAAACCCATCAGTTTCTGCACTAGAGTTCTGAAAATCCTTACTCAGTACAGTGTTATGGCCTCAAAGTTATTTAAACAATTCCATCACAAAACATTCTGGACAGTGACACTGTAAACACTTTCAGAGACAAGTCAAATGACGACTATCTTTGAATGATGAAAGACTTAAAATGGACAGGGTTAAAGATCAAATGAGTTCAATTGACATGGAAATTTTATTATTTCAAATTTCAAAATGGCACACAACATTTTAAAATAATAACTGGATTTATGACTAACATTTACCAGGACATATGGACAATAAGGGTATTGACAAATTTCCATGAACTTCATATAATTTCTGATATATATATATATATATATATATATATATATATATGTTACCCATAAAAATATAACACCTAGGAAATACTGTTTCTCTTCTTTATTTGACAATTCCTTTTTATGCAATTCAACATGTTTACAACTCTCTTTTTAGAAGGCAAGGGAAAAAATTCTTTGAGATTTTCCAGGGGCCCTCTGGGAAATCTCAAGTTTGGTTTGAGATCAAGATTTCATTTAGGATTTGATAAAGAGAAGGTAAATTATAAAAGTTGTCAAAAATGTCAAAAGATTTGGACACAACTGAGTAAGATCCTAGGTAACTGTAAAACAATACTTACCTACCTATTTAACTAAAGTTACAATAAAATATTTCAAAAGAAACTACAAGGAGTAGTTATAGTACTATCTAAGGTACCTAAGATACCTCAGTAGGGAAAAAGGGACCTCAGAGTAACTGAAATCAATTCTGAATACAACATAGACAAGTGGAGATTTATAATTAAGGAGCAGAGTCAGGGCCAAGAGACGGGAAATTACTAAAAGGGAGCATCAGGTGCAAGGTGGGATTCTGGCTACGCAGACCCGACACAATTAATGCTGAAGGCAGCTAGGGTGCTCAGATATTGGAGGGATAGTGCGGGATGAGGAATTTGATTAGATATCAAAGGTGATCAGATACTGAGGGTGGGGGTTCTGGCTGCACTGACTTAGAAAAATTTTTGTTACAGCTGAGCAAAGCAGGCCCAACCAAGAGGGACACTGAAAGTTGAGGCCTAGAGAGGTTAAAGGGGCCTTGCTAGAGGTTGGTCAAGGAGAGTCTTTCTCAGTCTGATACAATTAATTGGCATTGCCATTTGCTTAGCTATGCACAGGATTCATTTGTTTAGCTATGAACAGGAAACATTTGCATTACTATCAATGTTCTGTAAATGAACTTTTATCTCTATAGAGCTGTAAAATAGCCTAGTTGAAGACACCCAAAAGCAGAGATGACCTTCATGGATGAGCTAGCCAGAATGCCTATTAAATTTCAAAGTCTTGCACAATTTTCTCCTATGGGACCAAAGACCATAGAAAAGCCCCACAAATGGATTGCTTTATATAAGACCCTTGGGACTTACAGATGACCCCCAGGAAGCAGGATAATGACTGAAATTAAATTCTCTGCTAAGCATGTGGCTGGATCTCAGATTCAGAATATCTTTGATTTAAAGAAAAAAAGGTATATCAATATTTCTTATACTTCTGAGTTTATGGAGGAAAATTCCTATCTATTATATTCAAGTTCCTTGAGGACAGAAACTTTGTCGGATCTAGTTCTGTTTTCTTAGACCTGACGATGGGTAAGTGATTGAAAATATTTGCTAAATGAATTGAACAGATGTCAATGAACAGAATATAAGCTAATGAATAAGATAAAATTGGATATTTTGCATATTTAAATAAAACTTCATTGGGAGGAAGAAAACTTCTAACTATGAGCCATGTCACATGTGCACCATACTTAGCTGAATTCACTGTATCCTGTGTGAGAGAAATGAAAAGAAGAATCTGATCTGGAAACCTAGGGGTTGCGGAGTGAGCCTTGAATCTGCCTGTTTGCTAAGAAAACTAATAGAGGAAAGAGCCTCAAGCAGAAAATGATTTTCTGTTGTAGGAAAAAAAATTTGCTTCACTGGAAATCGAGAGTTCTAGAGCAGTGGTCCTCAACCTTTTTGGTACCAGGGACTGGTTTCATGGAAGACAATTCTTCCATGGACCAGGGTGGGGGTGCTGGTTTCGGGATGATTCAAGTGCGTTTATTGAGCAGTCAAACCTCTCTGCTAATGATAACCTGTATTTGCAGCCACTCCTGAGTGCTGGCATCACCGCCTCAGCTCCACTTCAGGTCATCAAGCATTAGATTCTCATAAGGAGCGTGCAACCTAGATTCCGCACATGCGCACTCAGTTTACAGTAGGGTTCACACTCCTGTGAGAATTTAAAGTCACTGCTGATGTGACAGGAGGTGGAGCTCAGGCAGTGATGCAAGTGATGGGCAGTGGACAGCCACAAACACAGATGAAGCCTCCCTGCCTGCCACTCACCTCCTGCTGTGTAGCCAGGTTCCTAACAGGGACACCATAAGGATTACCTGATTCTACTCTTTTTATTGTCTTTGAGATGTTTTTTAACTCTGTAAATTGAAGATAAGTGGTGACGATGCAAAATAATTCTAACTATTGACATGCAAATTCTGTCCTGTCCAGTAGAGGTCCAACAGATTTCCCTTCCCCTCTTGTGGAAAAACTAATTTTGCCTTCATTTGCATATTCATTTCAATATGTCTGATTTATAAATGTGTCTGTTCTTCAGATTCTCTTTTGAACCAACTATAATATCTGCCTGGTTCCCTCATTGATGAATGAGCAGAATAACATTTTTAACACCTGTTCATTTTTATTTCTGTGAAAGTCCTGCGTTTAACTTTTTAAAAAAATTATCTTTTAATGCTCTCCAAAATAGTTATTAGTTTTAGGAGAAAGTGAATATTCAATTCAAAACACATACACAAAACAGAATGACAAGGGATATTCAAACTGTCTAAATAAATTGGGAGCTGAGTTTGGAATAATTATTAGTGTATCGTAAAGATGCATTTAAACATTTATACTCATAGTACATGATGCAGGCCCACTGAGGTAGCAAGAGCATTCAGATAATACTCTGAAAACTGCCTGTAAATGCATTGTTTTAATTATTTGCCGCATTACCTTCATCAAAATGCAGAGATGAATCTAATTCAAAAGTCAATTTCATTTTTCTCCCTCTATTTACATGTATTTCCTCCCTCTTAGTTTGTTAAATATCAATGCCAAGATCAGACTAGTGTTAAAATGTGTACATGTTATAGGACTCAGTTATCCATTTTGAGTCTAATAAGACATCTCAGTGGAGCTTCTCCCAGGTAAGGCACTATCACAGCCCACTTCCTTCAGGGCTTGCATATTCATTCCAATGTTCCTGATTCATGAATGTGTCTGTTCTTCAGGTTCTCTTTTGAACCAACTATAGTATCTGCCTGGTCCCCTCATTAGTAAATGAGTAGAACAACATTTTTAACACCTGTTCATTTTTATTTCTATGAAAGTCATGAGTTTAACTTTTTTTGAAAATTATCTTTTAATGCTGTCCATTAAATGCTCTCCATTAATGTTTATCTGAATTAACCTTCCTCAGAAGACAGAAATCTACAGGAGAGCTTCAGGTTTAGGTCACAAGAATCTTATTATGTCAACTGAATTTGATGCATTTCCAAACTCTGAACAACACAACCGTACCATTAATTCTCTGTGGAAACAAAGAGGAAAGTCTCCAGGGATAAACGCTGAAAGAGGTTCCATCTAAATTATAATTAACTGGACTCTGTGGAAAATAAACCACAAACTGAGAGAGAGATGCTCATTTGGTAAAATAAATGCAGTCTATCCCCACATACCAGAACATTGTTTGAGGAAGAAAGTTTTAGAATTGAATGTATAAAAAAATAAAAGAGGAGATAACACATCATTTCCTTAGAGGTTTTGTCAGGTTCTAAAAACAATGCATTATGTGCAAGAAAACAGCAAATGTTAAAAAAAAAAAAAGAAGAAGAAGAAAACAGCAAATGTTTCTCTACAATACAGAAACCAACGATCTTGGTTGATTACTTCATTTTAAAGCTGCATTAAGTGGTGGAACACAAAGTTACAGTCTTTCACCAGCAGAGGGAAATCCTGTCCTAGGGAAAAACATGGAATCTCATGCCCATTTTTTTCATCATAATTTTTCTGTGATGTAAGTAAAAGCTGAATGTTTCTTCTTTGTTTTTCTCATTCATAGAATGTTTAACAGCAGGGAATTGGCTATTCTTTGCCTAGAGCATAATTGTTTTGAGAAAGCAGGAAGGAGAACGCAGAAAGCTGTGAGATCAGAGAAGAGTCAACTGAGAGCTGTCAGACTTTAGGAGACACATGAGGCAGAATTATAGAACTGTTACATGTGCCAAAGAAATAGGACATTCTTTAATGTTCATGATTCACTCCTCCCACAAATCTCCAAATCCAAAGCTCATTCTGGAATATTGGTGATTCCTCATTGGCTCCTCTCTGTGGGAGACTATTAGCCATTCTCAATCAATAGAAATCTCTAAGGTACAGGCCTTCATAATTTGTCCTTTAGGAACTAAGGATTTGTAAATGTCTAGCTGTTTTCCGCTTAATGTCACCATCACCTCATGGCTTTCTTTTCCAACATTCCCAACACTGATTAAGAAACCGATTTCACAAGGGGAAGCTGTATGCCGCAGTGGAATTACACAGCAAGTGTCATGGTGTTGAGTGAATGGGAGGATCCATTTTCCTGTGAGATACCAAGGCTGAAGAGGCTCCCTGCCAAACCAGTTTTAAAACCCCCCTGTAGTCACAGCAAGCAGAGGTCACTGTCACAGGAAAAGAAAGTAGAGTCTCTTCAGCAGAACACTAGCATAGCACCCTCAGATTAGAGAGAGTGGGGAAGTGCCACATTATACAGCCATCGTCAGAGCTGAAAGGAAGGAAGGAGGGAAGGCAGGCAAAATGTCATAGCCACTTTGGAACATACTTGGGCAATTTCTTACCAAACTAAACATACTTTTACCATACGATCCAGAAATCATGCTCCTTGGTAGTTATCCAAGTGAGTTAAAACTTTTGTCCATACAAAAAACTGCACATAAATGTTTATAGCTGATTTATTAATAATTGTCAAACCTTGGAAGCAACCAAGATGTCCTTCAATAGGCGAATCAATAAAGAAATTGTAGTACATCCAAATAATGATATATTGTTCAGTGATAAAAAGAAAGGAGGCATGAAGACACGAAAATACATGGAAGAACCTCAAGTGCACATTGCTAAGTAAAAGATGCCAATCTGGAAAGGGTATACTCTGTATCAATCCAATTATATGACATTCTGGAAAAGGCAAAACTATGGAGATAGTACAAAGACTAATAGCTGCCAGGGGTTCAGAAGGAGGAGAGAATAGGTGGATCGCAGAGGATTTGAAGGCGGTGAAACTACTCTGTATGATACTATAATGGCAGACGCATATCATTACATTTGTCAAGACACACAGAATGTACAACTGAATGTAAATTATAGACTTTATTTAATAATAATGTGTTAATATTGGCTCATCAATTGTAACAGATGTACCACACTAATGTAAGATGTTAATGGTAGGGAAAAGCGGAAGGAGAGGACAAGAGGTTATAGAAATCATCTGTACTTTCTGCTCATTTTCCTGTAAACCTAATTACTAAAAAAATTAAGTCTTTTATGACTGAAACAAACAAGAAAAGAGAATAACAATAAAAATCTATTGAGTTGGAAACTCTTGGTAAAGATGTAGTCTGACAGCAGAACTTATTGTATATCTTTTCTATTTTGTTGTATGTAAGTATCACATAGAAGTTCAGGTGTAATCGCAGTCAGAAATCACACAGTGATTTAAATAGGGAAGTTTAATACAAAGGATTATTAAACTATGATCAAATAGTAACTGTAAAATATTTTAAAAACTAAATATGCTGCCCTAGAGCTGAGAAAGAGACTACCTAGAAGGGAGAACACCTCCCCAAGCCTGAGTTCAGACCTCATTGGAAAAGGTGAGGCTGCAGCCCAGTGGATGGCAGAGAGAACTGCTGGTTTGTCTGCCCCAGATCTCCTGCAGTCAGTGGGCAAGTGGGAAGCAACCCTCTGTGGCTCAGGCTTCACATAGCCAGTGGCCGGCAAGCTGGCATGCAGAGCCAACCACACAGGCACAGGCAGAGCATAGGCGAGCCTCAGCCAGTGGCCAGAGAAGTGGGCATGCTGAGGAAGTGCGGGAACCCTGAGGGCAGAAAGCCTGGAGTGTACAATGTCAGTGTCAAAAAGAATGCAAGAAATTGATCACCAAGCCAGTGGGGAGCTGCAAGGTTTTATAAGGACCACATATTTTGGGCTCTTGGCTGGGACACAGCACAGCCCTATGTCTTCACCCCCATGTCATGATCGACCCAACAATCACCAGAAACAGCAGGAAATCCTTTCTCTTGCTATATCCTCTAGCACCCTCTACTGAGAATGCTGAACATCATCCTTGACTGCAACAGAGATGCTTACAAGAATTCCATTCTTTTTTTTTTTTTTTTTTGAGACAGAGTCTCACTCTTTTGCCAGGGCTAGAGTGAGTGCCGAAGCATCAGCCTAGCTCACAGCAACCTCAAACTCCTGAGCTCAAGCGATCCTCCTGCCTCAGCCTTCCAAGTAGCTGGGACTACAGGCATGCGCCACCATGCCCGGCTAATTTTTTCTATATATTTTTAGTTGTCCAATTAATTTCTTTTTAATTTTCGTAGAGACGGGGTCTCGCTCTTGATCAGGCTGGTATCGAACTCCTGAGCTGAAACAATCCGCCCGCCTCGGCCTCCCAGAGAGCTAGGATTACAGGCGTGAGCCACCGCGCCCAGCCAAGAATTCCATTCTTTATCACAGAGCAGGTATTGGAGAGCAGATTTGGAACTGAAAGGCAATAAATTGATAACTGGTATATATAAATAAGAAGCTTTATGTAATTAAATACAAAATGTGAATGCAATGATTCTAAAAAAAAAATTTTTTATTCCTAAAGTTCTAAGATCAAGAACCCTTCCAGGTATTGTTAAATCAATTCGTGGACTGGATCAATCTTAACTGTCCATTAAAATTAATATTCTGGAGTCTTCAGTGCCAAGTAAGAAGCTTCATACAGAAATCCAAATGGGTGAGCTCTATTTGCTTTCATAACATCTAATGTTATTAAAAACAAGGTGATGCAGTTACCAAAATCCTCGCATAAGGATACTTAACTTTCCCTGAATCACAATAGAGTCTGTACATGGTCTTAAAAAGGAGAAGTTAAAAAGCTTCAAAAACACTTTTAGCATTTATTTCTGGTTTGTTATAAGAATTGAAAATTTTCTAAACATGAGATGTTAAAATGATCCAGGGCTAAAGGCAATAATAAGATAACCTATCAAGGGAAAATCTGTAAGGTAAGAAAGATACCATGAGAGGTCAAGAGAAAGGTTTTGGAACCAGACTGCTTGGGTTGAAATCAGGGCTCTGCCATTTATTAGTGATGCAACCTTGAGCAAGATGCTTAACCTTCCCCTGCCTCAGTTTCCTCACTTTTAGGATGGCGATGATAATCGTTAAGGCATCTCCCTTAGAGATGTTGTGGTTAGATGAGCAGATACATGTGAAGCATTCAGAACGGTGCCTGGGCAGAGTCTGTACTAGGTAAGAATGGCTGCTTTTAGTATTAAATTTGTACAGGCATTGTCCAAGTAGCAGGCAAAATCGAGAGAGAGATTTTGAAGAGTAAAACTCATACAATCATCCTAAAGAGACTGCAAAGAGGAAGACCATGACAAAAAATGAAAACGGAGTTTAGAAATTCCCTATCTCTAGATAGCATGAAGCATGAAGCTCCTCCCATAGAAGGTAAGTACAGAATTTTGAAGGAAGTCCTGGCATCCCACATCTTCCACAAAATAAGAAAGAGCTTCAGCAGTTGTGAAGATTCTGTTATTCTCTCCAGAAGATAAGAGTAGAGGTGGGTGGTGGGTGACTGCTGATGGGCATACCCTTCCTAGGAAAAGCAGTCATCTGCGGTTCTTATCAAATAACCCACCCCTTTCTCGGTCTCAATGATTGTATGACTTATGTTCTTTTCTGCTTATTAAACAGGTGACTTATGCTCAAACATTTTGCATCTAGAATTTAAATATTTCAAGATAAACACACTCATCTCTGAATATTTCCATTCGGTTTAACAATCTAGTTGTTTCAACTGGAAATTTCTTAGTGTATCCCCAGCCATAAGATACTCTCCGACTCTGAACTTCTATTGAATGGTAACACAATTGCACATGCTGTTTGCAAAAAATAATTGGAGTTGGTCAGGCTTTCTTTCTTAGACAGCCTCATTTTCAAGGAAGCAAATGAATGGAATATAGGTCCTGCCCTTAATTTTCTCAGTCCAACATGCCTGAAATGATTGCATAGTCTCACGTTCTACTAGAACAATTCTATCAACTGTTTTATCTCTTATTCTGCAAGGTTATTAAAAGACAGTATTTTTCCTAGTGCATGTCTATGCGTCTATTTTTGTTCATTTCTGTTTTTCAGATTTCCATTAAAATTCTATCCTCTTAAACTTTTAAAAATTTTGCCCACTTATTTTATATCCTAGTCAGATTACATAATTAATAACACATTATGTCTAACACACATTATACATATTATATATGTCTAATACATATTATACATATTATGTATGTATAACACATACTACACATATTAAAATAATCTGATTTCTGTCTGCATTGTGAGGAAAGTCAACTTGGTTCCATTAAGACTGCTTACCTCAGGGATAATTCTACTGAGTCATTGAAGGATAAAACATACGTAATATACGTATATGATTCCTGATAAATACATCACAGATACTAATAGAAAGCTTGACTCCAAACTCCTGCCATTCATGGTTGCAACTGCCCTTTGTTCAACAAATGGTAAGTTGCATGGGTACCCATTATTATTCCACAGATTCAAACTCTAGCCAAAGACAGAGCTAGAGTGTATACTCAGAAGGCACAGTTCTACTTCCTAAGAACATTCAGCATTTACAGCATATTTGTAAAGAAAATATATTAGCACGACAGTTGTTAATACCATAATGAGAAGGTATCAGAGGAAAGCGTGTAAAAGCAGAACTCCAAATGAGTAGGAAAGGAAGTCAAATTGTTGGGTGGTTTTTCGGGGTGGGGAGGGGTGTTTGATTGTTATTGTTGTATTTGGAAGCTTGCTGCCCACCCATTCACCAATAAATTCAGGCTTTGATTTCCCTCTCATCCATTCTCCCCCTATGCCTAGGCTCCTAGAGAACCACTTTATAATGCTCCCTCCAATCCATCTTGCCTCAAGTCTCACAACTAAAATGTGTCAAAACAGGATTAGAACCCAATTGCGCTTGGCTTCCATGTTCTCTGACTGGCCTTTAAGTCTTTCACAGAAATGCCCGATATGTGGCTGGCCTGGAAATTTCAATGCAAATCCCATTATAATCCCTTATCTGAAATTCTGAAATCCAAAAAGCTCTGAAAACTGTAAATTTTTCCTAAGTTTATGGTAAACTCATTTGATGGTAAATCTGACCTGAACTAATGAGAGGATATTTACAGTTTTTCTTTATCCCACTTGGTGTGAATATTCACACATTTCACTGGGGAAATGTTAAAGAGTTTGACTACTGTCCTCAGCCCTTGCTGTGGGTCTATATAGAGACACTATGTAAGCAGAGCAGCCGTACAGGGGCCCACACTTAAGGCTTAAAGCTTAAGGGTTAAAGCTCTGCTGTTGCGTCTTGAAATCCTTAATTTTTTAACAAGAGGCCTTGCACTTTTCATTTTGCACAGGGCCCTGCAAGTACCGTTCTAAAATAAGAAAAATTATGAGTTCTGAAACACATCTGACCCTAAGGGCTTTGGCTAAGGAACCTATGCTGCTGTACTACCAGTATTACTGCTATTATTACTGACACCATGGACTGAATGTCTCCTATAGGCAAGCGATCTTCTAAGGACTTTACTCATGTTAGATATAACCCTGTGAGTTACATATTATGTTCTTCATTTTAAAAAATTGAGTAAAGTCAGGTTCAGAAAGTTACCCTGAAGTTTAAGGTCACCCAGCTAATAAATGGAAGAATTGGAATTCAAACTAAGGGCTACCTGACTCTGGAACTCATGAAAGAACATTTAATATTCTTAGATGAAAGGTGCTTTGGAAGTATTAGGATGAACCATACAAGATTGCCAATATTGAATCATTTTGATGTAGAAAAGTGACAATTTCATATGGCTTCACTTAATAGATATGAATGACTACTTGTAAAATACAAGCTCCCTCAATTTCATTTGTCTTTTTTTTTTTTTTTGGTTTGAAATGATGACCAAACTAGTCCTTTTTCTAAAATAAATAAAAGGTTGCAATGAACTCCGAAGAAAAATTTATGCAGTCCAATTTAAAACAAGTCGCATGTCTCATCCTGTCTCATCAGAGATGACATCACTGCTCCTAAGTGGGGAGAACTGGTCACATGGGAGACCCTGTTTTTATCGTGATCAGCTGCAGACGATCAGCAAGATGACCTCATCTGCAGTTGAGGAGGTTTGACCTTTGCCCCCGCTAGGCATGTGAAGCAGAATAAAAATTCTTCACAGGCCGAGGAATGTAAAACAGACAAGCATCCTTCAGCCTGGCAGAGTTTATCAACCATGTGTTCAGTGCAAATGCTCAGACTTGGACATGATGTAAAAGCAATTAAGGGAAAGAACAGTGAGTAGCCTTGGAGTTGGGTGGGTCCTTTGGCGTTTCTCAGTAATACTAGAAAAATATGTTTTTCATTTTCCAATAATAAAAGATAAGAAATGAGCCCTTTTAAAAAAAAATGATGTTTGTACTAATTTTCCATAGATGATAGAACTTAAATTGTTACTGTAATCAGTTTCTCATGAGAATATCTTCGATGTTATCAAATCAATTAGGTCTACCAGTAGATAGCTTAATTGACTATTAAAAAAAAAAGCTCTAAGACATGCTTTTCAGGTACATTTTTTGACTACTGCAGTGATAGTGAAGATTCCACTGTAAAGGTCCAGGTTATACACCCACTCATGTCTAGGAAGGTGTGGAAGATTAAAGGGGGCAGTTACCTATTGTGTATTCTTTCCCTGTCCTGCTTGCTTCTACTTACCTCTCAGACCGAAAAGCTTCCTGTGTTGCAGATTTCCTTCTGTTAAAAACTCCTTAGTAACCAGAAATTGCTTCATATTTTGGGGCTTTTGACGTGTAACCTTTGACATGGCCCTCACAGGAACCGTGACTGGAAGCTCTTAAAGTCAGTTTAAGAAGGGTAAACCAGTAAGATCAAAAAGAGTGTTCCAGTATCCTGACTGGTAATTGTTAATCAATAGCTTCCAAATCAAACATCCTGTGAGAAGCAGATTTTTTTTGTATTTCACTAGCAACTAATTGGAGAGATGGAAGCCTTCCAAAAGGGTGCTAGAATGCTGAAATCTGAAACACGAAAAATATTTCATCCAGGTAAAAAAAAAAAAATGCAGTTCATTATTCTAATTTTGAGCTGGGCAGTTACCCAACTTAAACAAGCCAAGTCCTTTGTGTTTCCTAAGTGATTTTTATCTTCCCTTCTTCCTCCTCCCACTCTCTAAGTGGAATGGAAGCTGAGAACCCCGGAGAAGACCAATTGCTTTGAAAGATGTGAGAAAAACACCTGATGATTTAGGCAGTTAGCATTGTAATTATTTCCTCCATTTTTATTGTTTTTGTGGTGCTAGTGGTAGTCATTTTAATGTTTAGCCAATATATTTCTATTTAAAAAAACATGTTTAAAGTGAGATGTCAAATTTCACAAAACTTACTTATATTTCAGGAATATTTTTGGGTAAACAGAGATTAGGCTTTTAGAGTTTTCCTTGGTTTTCCCTCAGGAAAAATAAACACTTACAGAAGTAGGCATAAAGAGATAGTAAAAAACTTTATTAAAGAAAAAGAAGTTCAAAAGAGTATTGTATCCTAACGTCCACCACTAGGTGAATGGATACATATTTTGTGGTTTATCCACACAATAAAATACTACTGAGCATAAAAGGGACTGGACTATTGGTAAATTCAACAACATGAATATATCTTAAAATAATTATGCTCAGTGAAGAAAAAACAGACCCCAAAACAAGACATTCTGTATGACTCTTCCCATTATGTAAAAATCTTAGAAAATGCAAACTTATCTACAGTGACAGAAAACAGATCAGTGGTTGCCTGGGGACGAAAGGAGGGAGCTGGGAGGGATAAGTGAAAGGGATTACAAAGGGACAAATGAAACTTTTGCAGGTGATGGATGTGCTCATTATCTTTATGTGAAGGTTTTGTAAGTGTATACATGCATCAAAACTTAATCGAATTGTACACTTGGTATATGCAGTTTATTATATTTCAGTTATATCTCAATAAAGTTGCCAAATTTTTTAATGAAATTAGGCATGAAAAACAAAGGTATTGTAATTTGCCTTAGGTCACAGGGCTAGGTCATAGGGGAACAAGGACTTGTAATCAGGTCTCTGACACTAAAGCCAGCAAGGGGGACAAAAAGATAATTCTGCCAAATTATAGACTTGCCAGTTAGAGTAGACTCCTTGACTGAGGAAGTTTCCTGTGGATTATGTGAAGGTCAAGGATATTTCAACAGGGAAGTCTTCCAGGGAGTATTACTGCTTTGGGTGATTCATTGTGAAGGTCAGTCTTACCGCTTGACCAGTTTCCTCTGCAAGGCCTCTAAAAATCATAATAGTGACCTTGATTCATCAGAGAAAAATAAGTAAGTGTGATTCCATCTGGCTTTCCTTAACGAGTTCATGGGTACTTAGGTAATAAGTCTTAAAGGATTAGAAAATAAATAGGTACTTGGAAAACCTAGAAACTTCTGGGTAAATCTTCATATTCTCTTTTATAAATAGGGGAACTACTGGAAAAAACAATATACCAGAATTCTTTAGACCAAGAACAGAGTTTTTCAATGTCAGCATTATGGACATTTTGAGTTGGACAATTCTTTGTTGTGGGGGTACCCTGTGCATTTTAGGGTGTTTAGCAGCACTCCTGTCCTCTAACCACTAAATGTTGTAGTGCACTCCTCTTAGTCATGGTAAGTAAATTTGTCTCTAGACAGTGCTAAACGTCCCCTGGGGTACAAAACTACCCCTGACTGAGAACCATTGCGTCTGACTCACTGTCATATTTCATACAAATTCAGAAATTGTAAATAAGCAAACACCAAACTTAAAAAAGTGTTTACTTAATATCAGAAAGGTTGATACCATTAATATAAAAAGAGTTTCTGCAAATCAGTAAAAATGTACAGCTAGAGTGACAAACATAAAACCAATAATAATTTTTAAAATCCCAAATTAGCTTACCACTGGTAAAGAGTTTTGACATTTAGATGACTTTCAAGCTTGGTCCTCTTTACTGCTTAGTGCATTGGGCAAACATTTTCAAATTTTATTGCCTATGCTATGCAGCATATCAGCTGATCATTTTTCAGCCAATAAACATCTAGTAGCATTGAATCTTTCCTTAGCCTTCAAATAACAGTAGCTATTGTCTTTAAACAATGCTTATACCCCATTATGAAGTGGTCACTTGGAAGAAATTTATTTTAAACATTAGTACAGAAAAAGTGTATCACACTTGAAATTATCCTGTTTCCATTAATTTAATGAGATTACATTCTAATTTAAATGAGATTTCATAAAACCAAGAGCTAAAAGGAAAGCTCAATCATATAACCATGTTAACTGAATATGTGGGTACAATAATATTCTCTTTTTGTGATTACAATTTTTTATTTAAATCTAAAGCTTGACTGTATACATGTGTACAATATAAGCCATACTAAAACATTTGGGAAAGAACTATAGGGGTGTAAATAATGAATAAATTAACTAATTAATTCATAATCTCTTTTTGTTAAAATGACAATAGATAGAAGTTCTAATTCTCAGAAAAAGAAGCACTGTAAATGTTTGAAGAAGGCCTCTAAATGTGGATTCTTCAAAGCAAGATTTGTATTCAGGGCCATTGATAAAAGATATATTGTATATGTGATAATTTTAGACCCTTCCACAGGCAGAGAAAGGATTTATTTGCATGCTAAAGTATGCCAAAGGATAAGTAATTCCTCCCCTTCTCCTGCTAAATACTGGTCACAAAGCTTAGATTCAATGTCAAATAAATCTCTGTAAGCTGGTACTCAAAGTCACTGCTGAGGAAGAGAAAAGCTTTATGCCTCTAGCTGGGCCTGTGGACAAAGCCAAGGATTCAGGAAAGTTCTGAGTCTTACATTCCAGCTGTGTAATCATCTCCCTCTGTGACCTCAGAAAAATGATTATACTTTCACATTCTTATTTCTTCATCTATAAAAAATTACAAGGAAAGTTTGGGATGAGGGGATCTCAATGTTCATACTCAAACTATAGATCAAATTTTTATAATTAAAACCACAACATAACCCAGTCCTACAAACCTAAAGTAGATGCATAATATTATATCATTTGTCACTAAAAATCTGCTTATGTTCCATCTGATACAGACACAAAGGTGATGTATTTTTTAACAGGCAAAATAAATAAATCCCATTAAAGTATACTACTGGCATTGTTTCCCTGTGTTCAACTCCTTCAAAACAGACTGATCTTGCGGGAAGCTTGAAAAAAATGACTGAATATACAGAGTGTGAAGCTCTTCTTTAAAAATGAATAATTTTAATTTTAATCAAAATCCCATTTCTACTTTTAATATTACCCTTCATCATGAATGTAAAAAAACAAAACAAAACAAAAAACTTACTTGGATTATACTCTTAGTCGAATAAGAGAAAATTGTTTCTAGTCCTTGTTCGGTAAATAGCCAGGTATATTACCTTAGATAAATGTGACTGATTTATAGAGAAAGAATATTATATAATCATTATACATTCACATTCAGGAAGGAGACAGGAGTTAATATTGACAGTAGTTATATCATCAAATTAAAAAATCTTTTAGATTTTTGCATTTTTAATAACTTAGAAAAGTGTTCACAGAATATTAAGTGTACAGACAAAAATCAGAGTACAAATTATGTGTATAGTATGATCTCAGCTGCCAAAAATTGCCAAGAATAGTAGAAAATCTACCAACATGTTAGCAATAATTGCCTTGTTTATTGTAGTGGAATTGTAAATGATTTCTGTTCTGTCAACTTTTCTCTATGTCATAATATGCCCTAACACCAAGCGGAGCCCAAATGGTGGCCGAGTGGGACTACGAGTCTGTGCTGCCTTTGAAGATAGACCCAGCATCTACCAGATCCCACCCCAGGCCTCTAACCACGGTTACAGGGCCTCTGACTGGAAATTAAACCAGCCTGATTGGACTGGTCACCTCTGAATCACTTCAAAAGGGAAAATTGAGGCCAGGCGCGGTGGCTCACGCCTGTAATCCTAGCCCTCTGGAAGGCCGAGGAGGGCGGATTGTTTGAGCTCAGGAGTTCGAACCCAGGCTGAGCAAGAGCGAGACCCCGTCTCTACCAAAATTAGAAAGAAATTAATTGGACAACTAAAAATACATAGAAAAAATTAGCTGGGCATGGTGGTGCATGCCTGTAGTCCCAGCTACTCAGGAGGCTGAGGCAGGGGGATCGCTTGAGCCCAGGAGTTTGAGGTTGCTGTGAGCTAAGATGACGCCACGGCACTCTAGCCCGGGCAACACAGTGAGACTCTGTCTCAAAAAAAAAGGGGGGGGGGAAATTGCCTATATCAAACTCAAGGATAAAGTTTCAGGGGAGCTCTTTGCTCAGACACCAGTAGAACGATTTCCTGGAATTGTTGTGGAGACAGTGACAGATTCCAGCTGCTACTCTGCAATCTGGATCCAGGATGGTACTGGGCGTAGTGCTTTCACAGGCACTGGCTTCACAAATCCAGGAGATCCTCAGACTTTACTCTCTTTGCAAGATCACTTCAAGTGGGTAAAGCAGGAATCTGAGATTTCCAAAGAATCTCGAGAAGTAGACACTCACCCCAAGTTGGATCTGGGCTTCAAGGAAGGACAGACCATCAAGTTGATTGTTGGGAACATTACAGCCAAGAAAGGAGGCGCCTCTTAACCCTCCTTAACCCAGGACTGCAGGGTCTGAGGGCCTAAGCTTACTTCTGCCCCCACCTGGAGGCAAAATCACTATTCCGGCACCATTCTCCTCAGTTGCCATCAGTAGTCACCCCACCACCCATTCCAAAATCTAACCATGGAGGTAGTTATACAAATATCCTTCTAGATTTGAATTATCCTACTCCTGTCAGGACATCGGCACCTGCTCCAGTTTCTGCAAGTAATGACTTGTCGGGAAACTTTAGCACTGCATCCAGCTGTGTTCCAAACCAGGCACCACAGCCATCCCACTGGATCCAGTTCTAAATAGCGCTGGCAGAACATTAAGGACAGACCTGAGGAATAAAAATGATCTCGAGGGCACCAATGTGTAAGGGAAATTAGGAACTCCTTTCCTCCCCGGAACCAAAATGACTGGACAATCTTTTTTGTAGCTTCTCCATTGCACTCGAGCTGGTCTACGCCCCTCCCCTGTATTGTTACTTGCTGGATAGCCAAGAGAGTCAAGACAGTATCTGTCACCTCCTGCGTACTAGCAAGGCAGTGGAGTAGTGGCTCTTATCCTACTTGTGGCTGGCTATGCAGGGCTCAAAAGGTCAGTGTCTATTTGAGGGATAATGATCTCTAACATCTACAAAATTTTTCTCCATCTCTAAAATTCCTTAACTTATATCAACATCATCTCATGACTCTTGTGAGCCTCTTTGTGAAGCCCTATTTAGCAATTTCAGGGGAGGCAAAAACCTTGAAACTTCCTTTTCCACTAACCCAAGATCCTAAAAATGGACAAGCTGACCTCAGTGTTTACAAATTCAGAATTTTTTTTAATTTTTTTTATTTCAGCATGTTATAGGGGCATAAATGTTTAGGTCACATATATTGCCTTGGCCCCACCCGAGTCAGAGCTTCAAGCATGTCCAGCCTCCAGACGGTGCGCACCACATCCATTAGCTGTGTATATACCCATCCCCCCCCATCTGCCCGACAGGGATAGGTATGAAGAAAGGCTTGCTTCCTGCTATATAGCCTCCTTCAGGCTTATCCTATTCAGTGAACATCAGGTGCTGGGTGCAGCTCCATCAGCCTCTTGTGTGTTTACATGTCTCTTCCTATAATAAGAGGGTTGCATTGGTGGCACCTCCACTATTCTTATCTGTTGTTTGAATAGTGTCACATCTTTGGCCAGCGGGTGTCTCTACCATGAAGGATGTTCAAGAAGCTGTGCTTTCCAAGTAACATTCCGTACAAGTGTTTCATTTCTTGCAACTCCATCTAAATGATGCATTTGAAGCATGGCATTCATTTGTATTTGCCCCATTATTTGACCTAAAGTTGTAGAGTTTAGAATTTTTAACCTGACTGTAGAGCAGAGAGGGTGAAAGTACCTCACTCTTGCTCAGTATCCATATTATCTTGCTGCATGGGTATCTGGCCCCTCTCCACAAACATTGCTTTTTCAATCCATCTAATTCTTCAACAGAAAGCTGCTATTACATATATTGTCATTGATCAAGGAAGCTGGAGAGTCACAATTTTACCTGTAACAGGTTTTGCCCAAGGCTTTGATCCTCATCACTCAGTGTATCTCGAAAGCAAGTTGCTCTCCCCAAATTTTTCTTTCCTTCTGCCCCACCATTCCTTCTACAATTCTATGAAGAGAGTTCCACTTCTCAGGTGAATGGATACTATCTATCCTGTTTGTTAATAGGCAATTTTGAGGATGAAATGGTAGGATATAATTTCTTCCTTTAGCATCTATTTGGATGTGCACACTCTGGCTAAAGGGAGTTCTTACATTTAGTTTCAAAATACATTACTCTCTCAGATTTCCTTCTTATCATTTTCTAACTTTGGGGCCCTCCTTTTTTTTTCGTTGCCTCCTCTTCTAGGCAGCTCTGTTCTTGCAGATCCGTGGCAGGACATTTAAAATTCCAATAGAAAACACTAAAAGCAAAGTCTGTAGAATCATTATTGACTAAACACTGGGAACCTATTTTCTCAATCTTCCTCCATGTTGTGTTCTTTGTATTCTCAGGATGATAATATATTATGAATCTGAATTCCTGAAAAATTGAAAATGCTTAAGATGTGTGTATATAAAGCATATGCTGTATTGGTATAATAATAGTAATTAAAAATATGGAAAAAGAAAAAATAATATTCTCTAACATCCATATATTTTATCATCAGAAAATAATAAACAGTTTATGAAAGAAAATATATGACTCCCATGCAAACAGAGTACTTTAGCTTCCATCTGTTAATTTTGCAAACAGTAGTGACAATTATTACTGAGAATGCTCAGATAATCTTACATATAGACTATATTTCAGAATCAAAGAATGAGTTATATCCCATGCCTTGCAAAAATGATTCCCAGGTATTACTTATTTCCTCTCTTCATTACCGCAGTCAAGTGGGCTGGAGACCTGGGTTGGCGACGAGGGAGTAATTTTCCTTGCCGCAGACCAGGAAGCTTTCGACTTCAGTGAAAGAGATGATGATGGGAAGCAGTGACATAGCTAGGAAATACCTTATTGATGAAGCCACAGAATAGTTTCCTAAATGACCAGAAGTCATGTCTAGCAAATGTATCAGCAAATCTCTGTGGTTTTACTGCTTAACTCTCTTCCTCTAGGAAACCACCTCCTCCTCCCACAGAGGAGTCTTGAGCAGTCAATGTCGGTTCAGCAGCAGCCACAACTGCCTGCATGCTCCAAAGAGCTCTCCAGTATCTTTCTGAAATGTATACACAAAACTCTTTCCTAGTATAACTGTGACCCATTTCTTCATTTATTCTGTATTTATTGAGCACAAAATATGTGCCAAGCCCAGGAGACAAAAATATCTCCTCATTTAAAATGTGTAAGTTTAAGGCAAGAATCTTGAGATTATAATTTGAAGTTTGCCTCAAGGCATTATAGAAATCATTTGTATTTTAAAGTAAGGTGGACATGGGCTTGAATCTTGACATGAAAAAATATTAATGGTTTGATGTGGTTAATTTATTTAACCTCTCTGAACTTCGATTACTTATCTACGATGGAGCTAGTAATATTGATAATATTTAAAATCTGTGACACATAATTGTAACCAAAACAGCACGGTACTGGCAAAAGAACAGAGACATAGACCAATGGAATACGACTGAGAACCCAGATATATATCCTTATTCTTCCACCTGATCTTTGAGAAAGCAGACAAAAATATACACTGGGGAAAAGAATCCCTATTCAATAAATGATGCTGGGAGAATTGGATAGCCACCTGTAGAATACTGAAACAGGATCTGCACATTTAACCTCTCACAAACAACTCACAATAGATAACAAACTTAAACCTAAGGCATGAAACTGTAAGAATTCTAGAAGAAAATGTTGGAAAAACTCTTATAGACATCAGCCTGGGCAACGAATTGATGAAGAAGACCCCAAAAGCAATCATGGCAACAACAAAAATAAATAAATGAGACCTGACCAAATTTAAAGGCTTCTGCACAGCAAAGGAAATAATCATTAAAGTGAATAGACAACCTACAGAATGGGAGAATATATTCGCATGCTATACATCTGATAAAGGGTTGATAATTAGAATCTATAAAGAACTCAAGCAAATCAGAAAGAAAAAATCAAACAACCCCATTAAAAAGTGAGCAAAAAACATGAACAGAAACTTTTCAAAAGAAGATAGACTAATGGCCAACAAACATATGAAAAGAGTGTTCAACATCTCTAATCATCAGGGAAATGCAAATCAAAACCACAGTGAGATATCACTTAACTCCAATGAGAATGGCTTTTAGCAAAAAGTCCCAAAACAACAAACACTGGCATGGATGCAGAGAGATAGGAACACTCATACCCTGTTGGTGGGACTGCAAACTAGTACAACCTCTATGGAAAGTAGTATGGAGATACCTCCAAGAACTAAAAGTAGAACTACCATTTTAATCCAGCAATCTCACTACTGGGTATTTACTCAGAGGAAAAAAAGACATTCTATAAAAATGACACCTTCACTCGAATGTTTATAGCAGCAGAATTCATAATTGCAAA
>NW_012149730.1:2950218-2961933 GCF_000956105.1 Propithecus coquereli | reverse complement strand
GCATACAGAATAGAATAATCAATATATATAATTAGAGTAGTATGCCCCTGAGGAAATTTGATGGAGAATAGTGCATTAGTGTCTTTGTAATTAGTAATAATCTGAAATCATTCTAGAAATTTAAAATTTGCTTTGTCTATGTCTAACAAAAGCACAAATTTTAGCATGGAATTCCTGCAAATAAGTTGCTGACTGTAAAGTATCCTGTTAGACCCACCTCTCTCTGATCAGTCCAAACTATGAAGAGAAAAGAGAGAAAAATTCAAATACTGTTGAATTTTGGCTAAAGCCCAAAGCCAAATCCACCAGAAAAAAGGCAACCAGGTCTTCTCCTTGGGCCAGACTCAGCAAGAAAGCAAATTAGAAGCATTGCTTTGTGTCCTCATACATTCTAGACAGTGGGAGATAACAAAAGTGTTCCTAAATGGAAATAGAAGGGAAAAGTTCTGAACAAGAGTGCCCCAGGTCAAAAGTTATTTCATTTTGCTGAAGGTGAGGAGACCTGGAGGGATCATGTGGGAATGAGGCTGGAGGCAAAGTGGGAGAGCCTTCCGAGAAGCTGTAGATTCCCACCAGAAGTATTTGTTTTTATCTCATTTCATTCAAAAGCTGATAATATCTACATGACCTAATCATTTTAGGGAGGAAAAAGCTAGTAGATAGCCATTAAGGGATTTGGCCAAGGTCACGCAACAAGAAAGGAGAAAGTAGGATTGAAACCCAATTTCCTGATTCCTAGGCCGGGGTTGATCACCCCCATCCCCACGCTACCTAATAGATTCCTTAACAATGGCTTAAACTCAATATTTGGCAGACTGGAATAAAGAAATCTGCTTATATTTGTTACATTGTTTTATTACCCTATCCTTTGGCATGTGAATTGACAAATTTGTTTTGATTGCATCCTTACAACTAGTAAAAACAATAGGTATCAACAAAGTGTCATAGAGAAAGACACACAGAAATCACACAGGAGTACTAATAATTAGAGAATCACTTAGAAGGTAAGTAAATCATCAAGATTTTCCTTTCTAAAGAAATGAGCAAATAGAAGAAAAACGTAGTTTACCATGTCTGACTTTCCTGGTATGGCTTCCCCTCAACGGCAAAAGGATCGGTTTACTTTCTACTTATTTTCCTCTATGAAATTCTTTGATATTCAGACTAACTAAAATGTGTGAAGCCCACTGTTGATGAGAGTAAAGAACTCCAACTCATTTGCTCATCTGCTCTTTTCAAGTTATGACAGAATCCAGAGCAAGGAAATATTAGCCAAGACTGAAAATGCCATCTGTATATAGCTCCTGCACACACTGTTTTAGGAGAGGAAGGCCCTGACACTTCCTGACCTCTACAACCCTTTTTCCTTGTAGATATAATTACTTGATCCCCATCTGCAAACTCTACCCCTTACCCATAATGCCAGTTCTTTATTCTAGCATTCATCATCCTATGACACTTGCTCCTAGTTAGGTCTTAAACTAGTGTCTCATTCTCTGTTATGAGAAATTAAAGGACAGTGACCATACCTTATCGTCCTTTGTACCCCAGAACTTAGTATATTGGTGGCACACATAGTAGTCAAGGACTGACTGCTAGTCAATGGCTGAATAACTGACTGATTGAATAGAGCTGCTTCTGCTTTGTTGGTAAAACCCAGATACCACCCATTTGGTAACTCAATCCATATTCTGATCCCTGTGTTTAAGTTCTTGCTTTTATTACCTTCTCAGTAGTCTAGCCCTTCTGGGACTTGAGGCCCTTCCTTACACCTGGAAATTTACTTCCCAGACCATGATTTCTCCCCTCTGACTATCCTACTGACAAATTTTTGACAATGATACAATTTGCCTCTCTTCTTGGATCTGCAAACATCATTCCTCTCTGGCTTCGCCATAGCCCTGACATACTGACTTACCATAACACTGCATCACTTTGGGTAGGATCTTCTGAGTGCTGTGTTTGCCTACCTATTACTTTGGTGAATATAATAATATGTACTACTAGATGTCTTCTGCTAATCAATTATTCTGGTGATACATGGATCACTTGTTTTTATAAAGAGTGATTCAAATGTTACCATAGACTCACTTCATTAACCCATATAATCTGTGACTATCCAAATTATATCAAGGTTACATGAAGTAATCTGTCAAATGCAAAAAAAAGAGAGAGAGAGATAAGAAAAATAAATTTTATTGATCCAAACAGAATAATTAGGCACTTCAAAGCTTTTCATTGTCTTTAATAAATTAAGGTTTGTTTGTTTTTTTAAATTTGTGTCTTTGGTTTTTGTTTAAGTTGAACAACTTTCCCTGTCCTGTATGTTTTCCTTCCTATTTAAACATTAGCTCAGTCACCACATTACTTCATATTGAGTGTTTTCATCTTAAACTCCTGCTTCGTCTCATTTCTCATAGAGTTAAACAACCTAACAGGCTGAACCAAATCACAGTTTGGAGAGTCCCTTAATTTTAATTCACTTATGATTCAATTCATCAAGGAATCTGGAGATCCAAATGTCTGGTTCATGACCATTAAAACCTCATTTCCAAGACAACGCCCCAACCTATGCCAGCTCATGGTCCACAAAAAACATGAAGACTTTATAAAGCACTCTCACACTTGGGAAAATCAGAGGAAATTGTTATCTAACCAAAATAATTAACAACATTGTCATCAGTGTTTCAAAATTATTTCTGAGAAACTATGCAATAGTTGTTTTAAAGCATTTTCACTTGCTAAGATGAAAATGACTGCTGTCTTCAAAGACAATTTGGCACCAAGGTGTGGCAGGATGGTGACTCCATTTCATCTACCTCGATGCTCTCAAACCTTAAACCAGTTGTTTGGAAAATCTGCTTAATCTTCCATACAAGTTCACATTAGCAGAGGAATTACGAGGTCATGTTTGTCGATCTAACACCACATCCTGCCATCAACAATGGCCAGAGAATTCCTCAGAGGAAAGGGTGATGTTCATTTCATAACATTTCTTGTTAGCAGTGAGATGAAACACTCAAGTGAAAATACTTTCTTCTAACATTTCTTCACCACATGAGAAAATACAAGAGATTAAATTTAATATTTAAGGACAAAAATATATTAGGCCAACTTTTTCCTTCAATTTAATTCCAAAATCTAATTGAGTCACAAAATGTTAGAACTGAACAATTTTTATAATGACTTTGATTTAAATTCCAGAGGAGGTAAACTATTAAGTTCATATGCAATTATGGTAGATATTACATTTGATACATTTGATGTAATCACTAAATTTAAATTGATCTCCATAGCTGATTTGTATAGGAAGTCATAATAGGAGAAAAATGAGTGTTATGAACTGAATGTTTGTGTTCCCCTAAAATTCATATATTGAACTCCTAACCCCCAATGTGATGATATTTGTGGGTAATTAGGTTTAGATGAGGTCATGAGGATGAACCCTCCATGATGGGATTAGTGTCTTTATAAGAAGACAAAGAGACCAGAGCTTAGTCTATCTCTGTCATGTGAGGACATGGAGATGGCAGCCATCCGCAAGCCAGGAAGTGGGCCTCACCAGAACCTGATCATTCTGGCACCCTGATCTCAGACTTCTAGCCTCCAGGACTATGAGAAATAAATTTCTGTTGTTTAAGCCACCCAGTCTATGGTATTTTGTTATGGCAGCCCAGGCTAAGATAATGGGTATAGTTCAATAGTCATTTGATTGCTTATAATTGACACAATGCTTCCTTTTGGGGTAGATCATACATTTTTCTCAGATGTGGAGGAGGGAGTACAAATAGCAAAGTGAGTGCAAAGTGTCCATCACTGGGGACAATTTGGGGGAATATTCTGAAGCACTTAGCTGTGGCTGCCTATGACCTACAAAGCACAGGAACAACCAATCACAATCTGTGATGCTTTGCCTCTGAATAGATTTTCAAACAGTATTATATTATTATATACATTTAAATGCCACATATTGGTCACTTAGAGTAGCAAAATTTTTTATTTCTTCTAGTGATTGGTCTTTAGCCTTTACCCTTGAAAACTGAGCTAACATGTGCACTGGCTTCCTGCACATAGTTATGGGGGTCAGAGGAAACACCCTAACAAATAGTTGATAGTCCTTCTCCAAAGCAAATAGTTTAAAGTGCTAAACAAACACATGATACCAATATCTCTCAACTTCTGCAGGAAATGACTGAGTACCTTATTGGTTCTCTAAAGACAGAGGTAAAAGGTAGGATCCAGGACTTGACTTTTTCTGTATGCCACCCTTTTTCTTCATTGTTCCAAAAGAAATAGTTCCAACTGGAAAAACTAATTAGGACAAGATCAGATGATTAAAAGATTGAACTTATTTAAAATAATAGACTTTTGAGAAAATAATAAAAGCATGTTTTGATGAAAGCAGAATCGTCACATGTATTGAAAGAGAGACTATAAATGGAAAAGAGAGAAAATATCATGCATAAGAATGCCATAACACAAAAAGGAGAGATTTATTAATAATAATTTAAAGTAGTGTACTCTGCTACATGCTATCTAGGCACTGCCACTTTAAATCCTCACGACAACCTGGAAAGGTAAATGCTATGGTTTAAAGTTGTCCCTTCCAAAATTCAGGTGTTGCCAATGTGATAGTATCAGGTTGGTGCAAAAGTAATCGCGGTTTTAGCATTGTGGAAATTTGCCATTTGATATTGGAATACATCCTTGAATAAACTTGGTTATATTATATATCATTTTAATGCATATTTCTTGCTTTATTTTTTTTGCTAATGACTTATTACTTGCTGTTTATTTTATATTTATTTTAGGCTATGGAAATGATATTAGACAAAAAAAATTCTAGAGATTTTCTTATTCGAGTTCAAAATGGGTTGTAAATCAGCGGAGACAACTGGCAACATCAACAATGCGTTTTTCCCAGGAGCTGCTAACAAACATAAAATGCAGTGATGATTCAAGAAGTTTTGCAAAGGAGATGAAAGCCTTGAAGATGAGGAAGCAGTGGCTGGCCATCGGAAATTGACAATAGAAATTGACAACAACCAACTGAGAGTGATCGTTGAAGCTGATCCTCTTACAACTACACAAGAAGTTGCCAAAGAACTCAATGTGACTATGCCATGGTTGTTCAGCATTTGAAGCAAATTGGAAAGATGAAAAAGCTCTGTAAGTGCATGTCTCCTGAGCTGACCAAAAATCAAAAATATCATCGTTTTGAAGTGTCATCTTCTGTTATTGTACACAACAACACACCATTTCTTGATTGAATTGTGACATGCAATAAAAAGTGGATTTTATATGCCCACTGGGAATGATCAGCTCAGTGGTTGGACCAAGAAGCTCCAAAGCACTTCCCAAAGCCAAATTTGCACCAAAAAAAGATCATGATCACTGTTTGATGGTCTGCTGATGGTCTGATCCACTACAGCTTTCTGAATCCCGGGGACACCATTACATCTGACAAGTATGCTCAGCAAATCAATGAGATGAACCTAAAACTGCAATGCCTGCAGCCAGTATTGGTCAACAAACAGGGCCGAATTCTTCTCCAGGACAATGCCCGACTGCACGTCACACAACCAACGCTTCAAAAGTTGAACGAATTGGGCTACAAAGTTTTGCCTCATCTGCCATGTTCACCTGACCTCTCGCCAACTGACTACCACTTCTTCAAGCATCTCAACAGCTTTTTGCAGGGAAAACGCTTCCACAACCAGCAGGATGCAGAAAATGCTTTCCAAGAGTTCGTCAAATCCCAAAGCATGGAGTTTTACACTACAGGAATAAACAAACGTATTTCTCGTTGGCAAATGTGTTGATTGTAATTGTTCCTACTTTGGTTAATAAAGATGTGTTTGAGCCTAGTTATAATGATTTAAAATTTGTAGTATGAAGCCACAGTTACTTTTGCATCAACCTAATATTAGAAGGTGGGGCCTTTAGGAGTTGATTGGGCCATGAGGGGTCCTCCCTTGTGAATAGGATTAGATGCCCTTATAAAAGGGCTTGATGGAGGGAGTTCATTTCTCTCATGTCCTTCTGCCTTCCACCATGTGAGGACACATCAAGAAGGCCCTCACCAAGTGCCAGAACTTTTATCTTAGACTTCCCAACCTCCAGAACTGTGAGAAATAAACTTTTTTTCTTATAAAGTACCCAGTCTGTGGTATTCTATTATAACAACACAAACGGACTGAGGTGGTAGGTATCACTATTGGCTCTATTTTATATATGAGGAAACAGAGACACACAGAGGTAAACTAATTTACCCGCACAGCTGGAATTCAAACTCAGGCTGTCTGAATGCAGAACTCACTTTTAACCACAAGGACGTATTGCCTCTCAGAGTCATTTTTGGGTTTTTTATTTTGTTTTGGTTTGATTTTTTGTTTGTTTTTTAACCAATAAGCTGTGTGACAATAGGTAGTACAGCAGAGTGGTTAAGATAGATCTGAAGTCAGGCTGACAGATCCAATTCTTAGGACTGCTCACTGCTATCTGTGTGACCTTGGGCAAGGTATATAACGTCTCTGTGCCTCATCTTCCTCCGTGGTAAAATGAAGACGTCAATAATTCCTATACCATGGGATTGTTGTGAAGATTGAGTTGCTATTGCTAAAGTTTTTAAAATAGTGGCTAGTATATAATAAGTATTAAAAAAATATTTTAAATAAATTTTTTAAATCTGCATAGGTTAAGGCAAAAAAGTGTTTAAACTTCAATATGAATTGACTACTTATTTCTTTACAATCAATATTGACTTTCTATATATCCCATACTTGCCCTCTTCTAATTCTTTAATCAGAAACTTGATATTAAAAAAGCCAACTTCATTCTTTAAAAAAAATAATTGTTCTGTTAAAGAACTCAGATATGATCCTGCCCATTCAGTCTTTTTCCTACCGTCAATAGCACTTTGTTCTTTGCTGCCATAGGCTGTTTCTGCCTGTGTAGTGGTTCCCAGCACCTGCAGGCCTCCCTCATCTTAAACCTAAAAATCCCAGTGAAAAAAAATCGTATTACCAATATGTACAACTAAGTCCCAGAACTGATTGTCATTGGGCTGAATCGGGTCACGTGATGATCCCTGAACCAATCACTGTGACCAGGGGATAGGATGTGCTGATTGGCCAGACTTGGGTCACACAGTCAAGGAGAGGCAGAGTCGGCCTCACCTATACCACATAAGCTAAGAGTGAGAGAAAGATTATATCTTAAGGAAAATGAAAGTGCCATTATGAGAAGAGGTAACCAATGCTAGAGAGACAAGAAATTTCTACTATAATGACCAATAATATTTTTGTGCCACAAAAAATTGCACTGGGAAATAAAATACTTTGTTTCCATATTTTGAAAAATAATGACAAATTCTTATTCCAAAGTTAAGAAACTCTAATAATTTTGTTTCTATGGAATTTTCCTTCTATTAAACTATGGAGTTTTCTTTCCCATTAAGAAAAGATTCCTTTTATAAACAGAAATGTTTGTTTTTTGTTTTTTGGGTTTTTTTTTACTTTTTAGTTTTGTTAACCATTTGAAGATCTTATTTGAAAACTTCAGCAATCTTGTTCCTTTTATTACTCTTAGAAAGCCACAAAAGAATGAACAAACACTCATGCAAAGAGATAATTACTGACTAATTTGCTGAAAGTACAATGAAACCAAGTTTTGTGGGGTTTTTTTGGGCTTTTTAAAAATTTTTCCATGATGACTCCTAAAAAAGAACTTCTGGGATTTATATTCCTTTCCAATCCTTCCATCCCCAGAGTGATATCATAGCTCCATACTTTTGTATTTTCTTCATGTTAATGCCTTTCTTCCCACTTAAATGGACACATTAAATACAACCAGAAAAACTAAAATTAGGATGAAGAGACAAAGAAACTTTAACATCAAAATTCATATTGGAGAAATGTTGCTTGTTTGTTATTTCCTTAAAATCACAAGGAACAGTGATGAAAAGCCAGTTTTAGTTTCATTTCATGAAATCTGACTACATATAGTTAAACAGAAGCCCAAGATAAAAGTGGTATTTGGAAACTCCCTATATTCTATTCTCGTTAATGTTATCATACCATCTTATCTAGGAATTTTTCTGTGCTCCTATAAAGTGCCAATTGTCACATTTTAAAATGTTTATCTTTTAAAGTTTACTTCATCCTTTTCCTAATTTGCTGGAATGATATTTCTAAAGAGTTACTTTAGATAAAATTTGGCATTGGCCTTACTTCAAAAAATGTAGGCCATGTGAATTCTTCATAGCACAAAACCGACATGACATATTAGCTTTGTGTAATGTTAACCTCGGAGGCCGTGAAATGCACTCAATATTAATCTGCTCACATTTCCCTGGCTACGTACTGAGCATGCATTACCCTGCGTGCACACTCTCTGGGCTGTCCCTCCAACTTCCTCCACATCTTCTCCTCAAGTGAGATGTGAGAATAGTTGAGGTCAGAGGTGTCAATCCCCTAGCTCCGGCATGTGTGTGTTGTTACCCCTGCCAGGCATCGTTTCACAGGTAGGGTATAACAAACTGATGTTTCTATGAATGGAGGAAAAAAAACTTCATATCCAAATGCCACAAACCAATTCCGTGGGTCATTTAACCAAGCCCAACCTCCAAGTCCAGATCTTACAAAAAGGCCTGTTATCCCTCTTTATATTAAAGGACATTAATGACTTAACAGCTTGCTCATCTATGACTTTGTGCCTCTGATGTGTTAGAAAGCTCTGTCTCATAACCCTGAGGAAATATCTCATCTAGTAAATTACCCTAAACTTCTGAGGAGATGAAAGGACCAACGTAGGAATAATATGTGATTCATCAGCATGTAATTTAGAGAAAGTCTATTGTTAGAATAATCATCAATTGTGTGTTGGAAATCCTGCCTTGCTTCTTCAGATTTCTTATTCTGAGACTGAAGTCCTCAGGTCAATAGTAAGCTCTTTAGCATAGACATAAAAATAATGGCGACTTCTTAAATATTCTGTTGCTATGTTTTCAAAGTAAGCATTTTTATGGGCTAAATGTGAAAGGTAATTCTAATGTATTTATTTTTTTAATGAAGCATCAATGGAGGTTTGCTTTTTTATCACCACACAATTAATAACCTGAGTGCTACTATGAGAATAAGCAATTGCTTTGGGTTTGCTAATAAATGTCAATGACAAGCTTGAAGCTAAGGCAACTAAAAGAAAATGAGAGAGCATGAAGGCTGTGGGAAGAGAAGAGGAAAGAAAGAAGAGGAAAGGGAAAAGGGGGGGAAGGAATTAATAAGATGTAGATATAGCCTACATAAATGTACCCTTGTCAAGTTAAACAAGCAGCTGTTCACAGGGAATAAGTGTCTGATCCATCTACACAGGAAATGTGACAATGTTCTTGGACCTATGGATAGAAGTGGACAGACTTTTTCAGTCTAGACTAAATCTGGAGATTTGTGTCTCTAGTCCAAATCTAAATATTATAAATTCTTCCCATTTCCATATTATAATTCAGAACAAAAAAATAGTCACACCAACTTAATCTTCCTTCCTGAATAACTCAGTTCAATAATTACCAGGTAGGGGTCTTAGTGAGCTATTAGTTCTTGCGGGGTGGGGGGAGCTACAGTGGCCTAGCAAGGAGCAAGAGCTTACGTGACATGAGGGTGTGGTAGTAGCTGGGCATGGGGCTGGGAGATTGATTACATTGAGAGCACAGATTGAACATCCCAAATCCAAAAACATGAAAACCAAAATGCTCCAAAATCCTAAACTTTTTGAGTGCCAATGTGGTGCTCTAAGGAAATGCTCACTGAAGCATTTTGGATTTTTGAATTTGGAATGCTCACCTAGGAAGTATAATGCAAATATTGCAAAATCCAGAAAAGTCTGAAATCTGAAACACTTCTGGTCCAAAGCATTTCAGATAAAGGATACTCAAAATAATGGGAACCAGCTTTCTCATTGTCATGAAAAAAGCAGAAAAAACTAGAATGAATCCTATAATGTTGGATTGGATTTGAAGGTATTGCTACGAATGCATAGTTTTTATTGATTGATTGAGAGATAAACAGACACATATAAAAATAAAAATAAAGAAACAAATATAGATATTATGATACATAGGCTCTAAAATGGTCCCCAATTTTTCTTGCTTCCGAGTATTTATCCTCTGTGTAGTCCCCTCCCATACTGAATAAGGTTGACCTGTGTAACCAATAGGATATTATGGAAATGACCAAGTGAGATTTTGAGGCTAGGTCATACAGACATTCTGGCTTCCTCCTCGCTATCACCATAAGCCAGTCACCATGTTATGAGGACTCTTCAAGTAGTCCTATGGAGAGTCAATGCATTGAGGAAATGAAGCCTCCTGCCAACAACCAGTCCCAGCTTGCTGAGCATGTCAGTGAGCCACCTTGAAAGTAGATCCTCCAGCCCCAGTCAAGCCATAGGAAGACCACAGTCCTGGCCAACATCTGGACTGCAACCTCATGAGAGGCATCAAGACAGAAACTCCTACGTCTGAATTCTGGATAAAAATGTGAAGTAATAAATGACCATTGTTTTAAGCCACTAAATTTTGGGATAGTTTGTTATATACCAATAGATAACTAATGTACTTGCAAGTATATATGTATAGAAAACATATATTTCCTGGCTCTATCTGTCAACAGAGTCTGGGTGCAACAATACTTCAAAGCCAGTGAGCATACCAGTGCCCAGATCTTGATTTTTAATATAATTCACCACCAGAATGAACCAGGGCTCCTCAAAAAAATGGCTGACTTCAGGGCTACAGCAGGAAAAATGAAAGAGGAGCCTGAATATTTTATTCAATGTATCAAAGAAGTAGTCAATTATGAAAGCCAGTTTGAAAGGGCTCCCACTGGAAAATCTGAGACAATCTGAACATCAGAATGAATAATAACTTATTGAATAAAACAGGAATTTATAACTCCATATTGATATGAATAAATAAGAGAAAAAATAAATTGGGAGAAATATATTCCTTACAGTAGAATGCCAACAACTAATAAGTGCAGAAGGAATGATATAATTAGAAAATAACCAGATGACAACCATCATAGTAATAACTAACTCATCCAAGAAATGTAAATAGATGCTGCAATTGGTAAGTGCAAGTCTGATGAGGAATGAAATATTTACATAGCCTTAACCATTCACAAAATGCTTATTAATTGCAAGGAAGAGAAGAGTGACTGTACAGTAGAGAAATCTGGCAGACACCACCTAAACAATTTATTAAAGTTAACATAGCCAGTAATGGAACAAATTGAAATCATTTACCACCTAATTAGAGGCAATAAGAACATAAAATTATTACTGTGGTATTCCAGCCCTAGAAAAGACGCGACTTAAATCTAATCATAAGGAAACATTAGGTAAACCAAATTTAGGGGCATTTTTAAGCACATTTCATGAACTAACCTGGCAAAAATGTCAAGATTATGCAAGTAAAAAGATACTGAGGAAGTGTTCAGAGACAACAGAGACATGACAGCTGATGACAACACGTGATCTTGGACTAAATTCTTTTATGAGGAATATTATCGAGACAATTGGCAAAAACTGAATGATATCTTTGATTTAGGTAGTAGTAATGTATCATTGTTAATTTCCTGATTCAATGATGTTACTGTGGTTATACAGAAAACTGTACTACTTATTTGTTGAAAATATCCACTAAAGTATTTGGAGTTA
>NW_012149730.1:2938257-2939406 GCF_000956105.1 Propithecus coquereli | reverse complement strand
GGGGCCCCCCAAAAGGAAAGGAAATATTGTAACTATAAAAAGGAAGATGGCGAAAATGAGTGGGCAGAAACAAGAGCTACCAGATTCTTCTATGATAACCCAGATACAAATAGCAATGCACCCCATGGAATGTACCAAGAAAGCACACCTCCAAGGAGAGACACAGACACTTCAATCCAGGGCAAGCCTGACTTTGGTCAGTTCTAATGCTTATCCAGATTCCTTGAAATGGTTTCCCCACTTTGATCTGTTCCCACTCTTCAGTAGAATACACAGATCCCCTGGGACAAGTAGTGTGATTATGATGATATTCTACTGCCTCCTTCTCATTACTCTTCCAGGCTTGGGAGTGACCCTAAATTGAGTTCACATGCTCTCTTCAGCACTAAAACCCACAATGTTTACATAAGCCTCATATACATTATGATTAAATGATTAAATGCTTTGTAATTACCAAATACTTTCTAATACTGCCACAGAATAATGTTTCTACAGTGTCATTTTATGTCACCTCTTAATGAAAAAAAAAATTCCGTTTTCTCTAAATCCCTCCAAATAAACCACAAATTGCAGGTCTTGAAAGCACTCTATATAATCTAACTCCCAAATATCTTTGCAGTCTGACCTTTTATTCTTCTTTTATGCATGCCTTCCTTTTCATCCAAAATAGAGTATTTTGTATCTTTAGTATATATATATCATTTTTTCATCCCTCCTCATTCATTTACTAAATTAATATATGTTGGTTGCTTATTTGAGTGTCAGATACTATAATAAGTACCAGTGATGCAAAGATGAAAACGTGAACCCTAGCTTCAAAGAGCTCCCTCTAACTGTAGAAGAAACATAGGTTATAAATAATTACCATTCTCTGTGAAGTATGTTGTACATGAGGTATGAAGAAATTGCTAGACCAACTGACTATATGGACAATGCAGAGAAGTTTCCCCTTGAATATGATATTTAAGCCGGGACTTGAAAGATAAATTTGTCAGGTGGAAGAGTAGCAAAGGGATAGAGAAGAATGTATGCAAAATTCCAGCAATAGGAAGATAGATAGTTTGTTCAGGAAAATACAAGTTTAGTAAAAGCTTCCTTTATTAACCTTCACTGAAACAACACTCAAGATTACACAGAGCACTGCATACC
>NW_012149730.1:2933099-2938207 GCF_000956105.1 Propithecus coquereli | reverse complement strand
ACTTAAAAATTCCTTCAGCGGGCACTTGCTGTGTCCCTGGTAGTAAAAAAAAATAAAAGATGAAAAAACGCACTGTCAGTCATAATGGAATGAAATATATTTCAGTGATAAACAATCATGCACATCCCAGTGACATAAAACTGGGATTTATTTCACATTCTCACTACACATCGATTATGATTTGGCTGGGCCTCTGCTCCCTGTCGTGCTCACTTGGGTACCCAGCTAATGAAGCAACCTCTATCCACAACACTGCTGGTCATCGAGGCAGATGGAAAGACGGTATACAGCAAATTGCTTAAAGAGTCCACCTGGAAGAAACATATTCTTCTGTTCACATTTCATTGCCCAAAGCAATGAATGGCTGAAGCACATAACCACTCTGACTCCAGGGAAGTAGAGAAGTACAACATGCTGGCAAAGAGAACTGGAAATATTTGTTGAATAGAACTAATGACTACCAGATGCTTTCCTGCCAGATTATTCCTGTCTAATGCACAGCCTTCTCTTTACATCTGCATATTCCCACAGTAGCTTCCAGGAGCAGCGACAGTTAGGGCTTACCATCTATTCCACACACTCCCTGATGTTTCCTGGCCTCCCTTAGGTTACATTCAGGCAACTAGTTAAGGCAAATAGACCAGGAGTAGAAATGATACTTATAACTCTGGGCCTGAGGAAAATTGGTGCGCCCCTTCATCTTCTCTTCCTGTGCCAAGGAGACGTCAAAGGCCAAGTGATCCTAGTGGTGTAGCTACCAGATAGCGGTACCTCCATTAGCCTGGTTTCCTGAGAGACGCTGTGGAGCAGCACTTTCCCCATCTCCTAACTACCAACTCTTCTGAACACGTGATGTGAATAAGATCAAACCTTTGTTGTGTTAATATAAGCACTGAGATTTCAAAATGTCTAGTATAGTAGCTAGCATTAATTATCCTAATTGAAAAAAAAAAACCTAGTACCTAAAGATGAGATGTTGGTACGAAAACCACCTAAAATATGTGAATTTGCTTAGTGGGAAATGAACAGCAAGGAAAATGATATCAGCAGCTGAAATGACAATGGTATGTGGTTTGAAGTGGTGAAATGTTTGATAAAACCATCGCACACAGCAACTTGGAAGTTGGCTTACATGGGTGTTGAGCCAGGAGTTTAGAGGGAAAGGGTGGAAAATAGAGCTTTAGTATTATGTATTGGTGGCTTTTTGCTCTGTTTAGCAAGGTACTGCCAGAAGGAAATGAATTCAGAAAGAATTGACCATTTGAAAGCAGACTGTAAGGGAATTTGTAGGGAAAGGCCAGAAATCCAGAAACTCTAAGGTTGGAAAGTCAACTGCTTCTGTAACCCAAAAGTAAAAAATAGCACTAGAAAGGCTTTGAATGACAAATACCCAACAAAAACTCTTAGTTGATTAAAGTGCTTCTAGGTAAAGTCAGAGTAAGGGGAAAACCTTCCCATTTAAGCTCAATAGCCCTAAGGTAGCCTGGAGAAAGCAAGGCATGCTTATGGAGAAGCACAGAAATAAAGCAGATCTGAGAATCATGTTTCAGAAGGAGTTTTCAGTGTGGTTACTGGTATAAATTTATTTGAGGTAAATAGATCAAAAGACTATTATTAATGGATTGATTTTCCAAAAAGAAATAAAAACCTGGAACTTTGATCAAAAAAGCATTTGATCGAAAACATCTTGAACCTCCAAGCTTCCTTCATGAGAACAGGCTGAGAGAGCTATTCACCCGCAAGGAGGGCATATGTTCCCAACGTCCAATCCAGATCCACTGAAAAACAAAGAGAAAAGGACACATCCCGCAAAGACCTATAGACAAAGAAGCTCCTCCAGGGAACAGAATCACAGCCCAAAGGATTAAAGAAGCTCCCTCACCCGAGTCTACTCCCGATGTCTACTCAGCTGGATTTCAGAACTTCCACAGCCCACTGACTGCTGGCTGTCTCCATTCTGCCCTCTCCAAGTCAGAGTGAATGCTGCTATTTTCCTGTCCTTTTATCCCCTTGTTGTCCACTGAGGACTGGGGAGACTGGGAGAAAACCTGTCTGGTTCTTAAGTGTCCAAACAAGAGGAGTGACATTTGGACCTGATGGCCGGACTACGTTAGGATGGCACATGCTCTGAGTCACTGCTGAGGCAATATAAAGGGAGAGCAAAATGTTTCTTCATATTTGAAATGTTTTGAACTCTTTTGCTATTAGCATTTAAAGCTTTCATATTTTGAATCTCAATAATTTTGTTGGATTTTGAGAGAAATTTAGAGATGGTAGGGAACCGAGGTGAATTATTCCTAACTTTATGTCATTGCTCTATAGTGAAGGAAATTTTGTACAATAAGAGCTGGCATTTCATATCCCAGCCTACTCCTACACACATGCTCCTTATATACCCTTAGGTAAGGAATAACTCTATTAATTCAGATTCTTTTGATTTATGTGTCACCCAACAAAAATTAAGTGAAAAGAGAATTGAGTTTACTCATCTGGTTAGGAAGCATACTGAGATAGATGATTAACTTGGAAGAGAAGCCACAGAGACCAGTGATTCAGAGACTGAATCAGGGGTTTCAGTGCCACCACAATGTTGGTCTCTACTTCTCTTTGCATTTGGCTTCTGTATTTTCTACTCCATGCAGTCTCTCTCCGTGCATGAGAGGATGGCCTCTGACAATCCAGGCCCTCATCCTTACAGTTTATATGCTAAGTGGAAGAAAGCAATTCTTCTTCACCTCCCACTGTGAAGTTCTGGGGAAGAATTCTGATTGGCCTTGTTTGGTTGATATGTGCGCCACTGTCGATAATAACTACCCCCAATTGGCTCAGCCTGAGTTGTGTGTTCAAATACGTGTCTGGGAAGGTAGAGGATAGGAGTGCAATGATCAATATGTATAGCAGGACTATATAAAGAAGAAGGGGGCCCCCCAAAAGGAAAGGAAATATTGTAACTATAAAAAGGAAGATGGCGAAAATGAGTGGGCAGAAACAAGAGCTACCAGATTCTTCTATGATAACCCAGATACAAATAGCAATGCACCCCATGGAATGTACCAAGAAAGCACACCTCCAAGGAGAGACACAGACACTTCAATCCAGGGCAAGCCTGACTTTGGTCAGTTCTAATGCTTATCCAGATTCCTTGAAATGGTTTCCCCACTTTGATCTGTTCCCACTCTTCAGTAGAATACACAGATCCCCTGGGACAAGTAGTGTGATTATGATGATATTCTACTGCCTCCTTCTCATTACTCTTCCAGGCTTGGGAGTGACCCTAAATTGAGTTCACATGCTCTCTTCAGCACTAAAACCCACAATATTTACATAAGCCTCATATACATTATGATTAAATGATTAAATGCTTTGTAATTACCAAATACTTTCTAATACTGCCACAGAATAATGTTTCTACAGTGTCATTTTATGTCACCTCTTAATGAAAAAAAAAAATTCCGTTTTCTCTAAATCCCTCCAAATAAACCACAAATTGCAGGTCTTGAAAGCACTCTATATAATCTAACTCCCAAATATCTTTGCAGTCTGACCTTTTATTCTTCTTTTATGCATGCCTTCCTTTTCATCCAAAATAGAGTATTTTGTATCTTTAGTATATATATATCATTTTTTCATCCCTCCTCATTCATTTACTAAATTAATATATGTTGGTTGCTTATTTGCGTGTCAGATACTATAATAAGTACCAGTGATGCAAAGATGAAAACGTGAACCCTAGCTTCAAAGAGCTCCCTCTAACTGTAGAAGAAACATAGGTTATAAATAATTACCATTCTCTGTGAAGTATGTTGTACATGAGGTATGAAGAAATTGCTAGACCAACTGACTATATGGACAATGCAGGGAAGTTTCCCCTTGAATATGATATTTAAGCCGGGACTTGAAAGATAAATTTGTCAGGTGGAAGAGTAGCAAAGGGATAGAGAAGAATGTATGCAAAATTCCAGCAATAGGAAGATAGATAGTTTGTTCAGGAAAATACAAGTTTAGTAAAAGCTTCCTTTATTAACCTTCACTGAAACAACACTCAAGATTACACAGAGCACTGCATACCTGTGTAAATATATTGGCTGATGAGCAGGAAATGTTAAATGCTTGTGGCTAATAGAATACTCTCCTGTTTACTCATGAAATTGTATTGCGATTAGCCGAGTTTTACATTTATTAAGAATCGGTGGTCTCTTTTCCCAAATCTGTTGTACTTGTTATAATTACACAATTGAATTAAGTGTAATATAAACCATGTTTTCTCAACCTCAGTACTGTGGACATTTTGGGCCAGGTAATTTCTTGTCAGGGGCTATCCTGTGCTGTGTAGGATATTTAGCAGTATCCCTGACCTCTCTCAGTAGATGCCAGGACTATCCTCCCCTGAGTTGTGACAACCAAAAATGTGGCTCCAACTCAACATCAGGATGCACCTCTAATATCATGTCCCCAGATCAAGCCACCAGAAAGAAATGACATGTCCTTCTCTGAACCTGAAGCTCATTGTTTGAGCTTTCTCTTAGGTCCTTTTGTGATATTATTAATTTCATGCTTATATTATAAACTAGATTTTGAGTCTAGATTATAAAATCCTTAAATATAAGTTCATATTTTGCTCATATTTACTTTCCGCTCAGTGTCCAATAATATGCTTTCCATATAGCAGATGATAAATACTATTTATTGAGTGAATTGTGGAACTGTAGCCTAAATTGCTTCAATAGATTTATAAGTGTCCCTTGAATTCTTGTAGCTGTAAGCATTGGGGGTGGAGGAGAGTCTGGGCTCAATTTAACCAGCACTGCATTCTTTATAGGTCTGATTCCCACAGTTCCTATCTACTCACATCACTGGAGGAAGTTCATATTCATTAATCTTATAGCTTTTCTTATAAACTGCTCCTTGGAGAAACCCAGCAAAACAACACCCACATGCCTCCTCAAAAAATGAGCTCAGATGGTATCAAACTAGTGAACAATGATACTGAACTATATTAAGCAAGATATGCATGTTAAGCAAGAACACCCATCTGAATTTTTCTCAAGGTAAATGTTTTTTCCTGCCTGTATAAACCACTAAGACCATTAATTACTATATTCTTTTTC
>NW_012149730.1:2932240-2932561 GCF_000956105.1 Propithecus coquereli | reverse complement strand
TACAGTTTATATGCTAAGTGGAAGAAAGCAATTCTTCTTCACCTCCCACTGTGAAGTTCTGGGGAAGAATTCTGATTGGCCTTGTTTGGTTGATATGTGCGCCACTGTCGATAATAACTACCCCCAATTGGCTCAGCCTGAGTCGTGCGTTCAAATACGTGTCTGGGAAGGTAGAGGATAGGAGTGCAATGATCAATATGTATAGCAGGACTATATAAAGAAGAAGGGGGCCCCCCAAAAGGAAAGGAAATATTGTAACTATAAAAAGGAAGATGGCGAAAATGAGTGGGCAGAAACAAGAGCTACCAGATTCTTCTATGA
>NW_012149730.1:2928104-2929053 GCF_000956105.1 Propithecus coquereli | reverse complement strand
CATGGCTGTTTTTCAAAATTCCTTTTCACTTTGCATTATCTTAACACATAATTTCTAGAAAATCATTGTCATTTTCCTTTCCTAGTATTCAAAATTATGTTTCTGGTATACTTCCCAGTGGAGAAAATGTCTTTTCCCATGTAAAGAAAAAAATAAACATGTAACACTTCCCCACAATAGGACTGAATTATAGAAACTTAGTAGTAGTAATAATTCACTGAACACTTCAAAGTGCCAGGCACTGGGTTTGGTGTTTGGGATAGAATGATGTGTGTTTGCCTAAACCACTGATTGGGACTTAGAAAAAGTAAGGGTTTTTTGGGTTTTTTTTAATAGGAGGATTTTATATGCCAAAACCAATGGGGCTAACCATAGACCATTTGTAATCATATACTAGGCAATTTCGTTAGCCTGGCAATAACAAACTGTCAGAGAGGGTTTCTTTACAAGTGTGTTAGAGTGGGATAAAAACCATTATCAATCTGTAATAGCAAACATAAACAGTTTTACTAGGAAATTTATCTCAAAGGAGGATACAGTTTATCGAACGAGACCAAGCTAACCAAGCTTAATAACTCAAGTCTTAACATAAAAAGTTTTCTGAATGAAGAGAAGTAAAGCTATTCCTCTATCATTTGCTCCTGCTTCCTAACCTAATTATAACACTTCGGCTTTGAATTTTTTTGGAAGCCTCCAATGTACATATTGATGTGCAAATTCTACCACTGCCCAGTACATATACCTATTACATTAATCGTCTCAGGAATTATAGCACCAAGGATTCTGGTAAGACTGAGTTGAATAAGTCACAAAGAGAAAATGTGAATCACCCTTCTGGGATGAGCTCCATGTGACACCTGGCCATGTCTTTCTGAGTCCACCCCAGTCTGGGGCATTTGGAACATGTTCTTTTCCTTGATATTGATTTATTCAAATTACTATTATCTAG
>NW_012149730.1:2925674-2926725 GCF_000956105.1 Propithecus coquereli | reverse complement strand
CTATTGCTGTAGAACAATTCTGGTGATTTAGCACTAGATTCTCCAGGTTTGGGGTGGAAGAAGACTCTGTCAAGTATTATAATTGGATTAATGCTAATATAGATTGGGCCTCTCACCAAAGTTAGAAACACAGTTCCTAAAGCTCTTTTAAGTAATACCCCCACAGACATGGCCTTTAATTCTCATCTATAGTGCCAGGGTGTCTGGATACAGAGGGGTCTTCACTACATAGGCCCAGCATCACCCACTCACTCTCCATCTCCCTCATCCAACTCTGAAAGTGGAGAAATTCCCTCTCTCTTTCGTGTTCATAAGTCTCTCCCATTTCCTGTCTCAAGATGAGTGACGTGCATTTCCTGGGAGAACCCTATATTATAGAGTCAAATCCTACCATGGGTAGGGGAAGCATCTGTTATTATTATTTATACTCAAGAAAACTGGGGTTCAAGGAAGTTAGATTACTTGTCTAAGGTCACAATAGTGACAGCCTAGCTAGATTTCTGACACACTATTTACTTCTCTCTCTACCACAACTTCATGTTCTCTATTTTCATTGTGGGGTCCTGATGTCAATTGGTCCTTCTCATAAGACCTGACTCTTCTCAACAAAATCTATCTTTTTTCCTGTGAGTTTCATCTGAATGTCTCCAATAATACCTATTATTTTATCAAATGCCTGTGTGTTACACCTATGATACTAATAAACAGTTCCTCTACAAGCAGACACTGTTAATCCTACCAATGTAAATGGTCAAACTGGAAATTTCAAATAAAGATAAACTTCTAACAAAATAAAATTAACTAGCAAGCTAATATGACTGTTTTTAAAACACTCCACATTTGATGTCATTGAGTACATAAAGGTCTTCTGGTAAAACAGCCCTCATGCCAAAGGCTCTTAAAGGACTCTGTGTAGCACTATACAGTATCACTTATCCAAGTCCCTTTCTTTTTACTTGTGGAGAGAGATTTTTCATGATACAAATTTCATCAGGAAAAGAGCTTTCCCAACAATTTATGTGGACCACATGAAACACTTCTGCATATGTTT
>NW_012149730.1:2920825-2921820 GCF_000956105.1 Propithecus coquereli | reverse complement strand
AAAACATAGAATCGTATTTTTTTCCTGAGTAACCTCCATATGGCATCAGATTAAAAACAGAATTTCCATAAACTCCAAACTTTTGCATTTCTCTACAGTCAGTAAAGAAAGATGGGCAATGGGTTGTGGTTTCCACAACATTTACATTTGTAATTAGAAATATTTTAGAAAAAGTCATCATTGGAGAAAATGCCATCCATCCTGACTATACAGAAGTATTTCAAATTTCCTGTTGCTTTTTTTTCGGTAAATTTAAGTTGATGATGTTTGTGTTTTAGGCACTTTTCATTTTAGTCATTAAAATAAGATGGACGCACGTAAGTTCAAGGATTTACTCTTGGACAAGTGTGAGTACTATTGATGTCAACTAATTCAGTCTACTTTGTTGGAAGTGGAGAATAATTTATTTTTAGGCTTAATATATTTTCCTCATAAAGGTTTGACTTACATTAGAGGCAACTTAGTAAATCCCCTTACCAATTTTAATAAAATGCAGAGACAGGAAGACCGAATATCCCCTGTGTGCCTCTCACTCACCAGCAGACGCCCTCGCTTGCATATCCCTTGATTCACCACTAATTTTTAGCCTGGGTCATTTTTTCTCATTCCTACAAATCCAAATGATCCATAGACATTTCCTACGAGATCTCATCTTGACTAATCACTGCATATGACTCAGCCCCCAGGAGTCCCACACAAGCCTGGGTGTGTAGCTAAATTGTTCAATAAATGAGAACTTCTAATGAGAAAACCTTGTAGTGGCAAACTCTCCATTGTAACCTGCAGCTTTCACTCTGGGTCAGCAAGGCACAGTGTTTTCATTCATCCCATAAAAAATCAGCCCTGAATGTTTGCAAGACTAGCGGGACAAGCTCCACTTTTATAGAAATGATTCACATACTTCTGTCATCTTGGGCATGCATGTTACTCATCTGGCTTTCTTGGAGCCATTTCCCTAAATTAGCTAATTCATCAAGACAGACATCCAGATCAGG
>NW_012149730.1:2918213-2919300 GCF_000956105.1 Propithecus coquereli | reverse complement strand
GGTTTTACTTCATTTTTTAAAAATCCTGATTCAGCTTTGCAAGTTTCTTGAATTCATTCCCATCTTGAAATCTTCTCCAAGGTTCAAAATTGGCTTGTGGTCATCCAAAATATTCTGTCAGAGAAAAGCAAATTCCAGGGAAAGCTACTAGAACCAATAGAGCTTTCCCAGGGTTCTTAAGACTGTGATTGGTCAATACACAATAAGACTATCAACTGCAATAGACTTCCTACAGTTTTATAAGCCTGAGTGGTGGTTATCTACCCAGCCTCAGCTCAGAATGATTAATTGATAGGCCATGAGATTGGCATCCCCTAAAAAGCACTTTAGGCAAACCTAGCCCTTTATACGGGAAAACTCTGGCCCCTCTTGCAATCTTCTCACTTCACTCCCACACTAGCTCCTAACCTTTTAGTCAAATTTTGTCTTTACTCAGATCCCTTTAGCTTCATCTCTATTTCTGAGCACCATGCTTGCTCCTATAACCTGGGAATAACTCTGGAACTCATCTCTTCAGATAACAGTTTGTTCTGGCTCCATCTTATTCCGGTCACTCCAGGGACTAGCAGTGACATTAGTTAGCCTGGCTGACTCGCCTACAGGGGGCAGAACAGTCTGTTCTATTTCAGGTCTCCTGCTCTGTACCAGGTGTATACAACAGCTTCTTAACCACTTCCCTAACTTGAGGTTGTCCTTTTTCAATCCATTCTCCATAGCTTCGCTATTGCCATCCTAAAACATTTTCACATCTCATTAAAGCATTTCATAATTCCATGGTACTATAAGATATAATTCAAACTCCTAAGCCAATGACTTAACCTTACCCACCCCACTGCTCTCTGCAACTCCTTTGTTCCAGCCGTAGCTCTTTCCTCAATGTCTCTAGAACATAACAAGCTGATCCTATCTCCCATTTAGCATGCCTACTTTACCACTCTCTTAATTTTACCTAGCATTCCAGTCCTAGCTCGAGCTCACCTCCTTCATGAAACTTCTCATGCATGGTCCACATTGTTCTGCCTGTACTTGAATATATCTAGCAAAGTTTAGGGATTGCAAGGGTATATTGTCTGTACCATTCATTGTG
>NW_012149730.1:2914459-2915399 GCF_000956105.1 Propithecus coquereli | reverse complement strand
TGTAGCTGAAAGTTTATTTTCAATTACATACATTATAATTCTGAGTTATTGCTAAATGCAGGAAAGGGGAAGAGATTGGTGGAGTCAGCAATAGTTAAAGCAATTTTCATGTAGCTGAAATGTAGCCAAGAAGAATATAATAGTGGTTGTGTGTTCTCCAGGAACACTGTGACATAAACGTAGTTGCATCACGGACTCTGTCAGGGAATGAGAGGAGGACATGTGGCTTCACTTTCTAATGCTGAAAGGATGCGGGTATGCTGAAGTAGAAAATAGGTCTTTTATGATGCTTCTACCATGGAAATAAGCAAAAGTTTACATTTGTCAGAAATTGGTCTGTTTAGTGAAAATCAGTCCAAGGGCTTAAAGAAACTACGCAGTGAACTTGAAGAATTTGAAGATGTGCAACGCACTCTGCTTCTTGCCATTCCTGTTTTCCTCTAAGTCTCTTGCCTAGATAGACACTTGAGTCGGCAGAGTCACCCCAAAACAGTGGCGCCATCCTTGAAACGATGGAGCAGTTGTACACCAGAACTGTTTATTCTGCCATTCTATTTGTCCAAAGAGAATATGGTCAAACAAATCTGGAGACATGGGGCCCAAATCTGTGTTTTAGAAAAGCTCTCCACGTGTCTTTGATGCACACTAAAGTTTGAAAACCGTAATCCTGAGATTTCATCAGTTTGCTGTGCTTCTTCCCCATCCCCATCCCAAGAACACCAAGGCTTAAATTCACTAGAGATATTAGATCCAGTTTCTAATTTCAGTTAGTTCTATTTTATTGAAAGAACCAGAAAGATCTGACACTTTGATTTTTTATCATTAAAATGCTCTAAATCAGGCCGGGCGCGGTGGCTCACACCTGTAATCCTAGCACTCTGGAAGGCCGAGGCGGACGGATTGTTTGAGCTCAGGAGTTTGAGACCAGCCTGAGCAAGAG
>NW_012149730.1:2913847-2914409 GCF_000956105.1 Propithecus coquereli | reverse complement strand
GGTTTTACTTCATTTTTTAAAAATCCTGATTCAGCTTTGCAAGTTTCTTGAATTCATTCCCATCTTGAAATCTTCTCCAAGGTTCAAAATTGGCTGTGGTCATCCAAAATATTCTGTCAGAGAAAAGCAAATTCCAGGGAAAGCTATTAGAATCAACAGATCTTTCCCAAGGTTCTTAAGACTGTGATTGGTCAATACACATTAAGACTATCAACTGCAATAGACTTCCTACAGTTTTATAAGCCTGAGTGGTGGTTATCTATCTATCCTCTGCTCAGAATGATTAATTGATAGGCCATGAGATTGGCATCCCCTAAAAAGCACTTTGGGCAAACCTAGCCCTTTATACGGGAAAACTCTGGCCCCTCTTGCAATCTTCTTACTTCACTCCCACACTAGCTCCTAAGCTTCTAGTCAAATCTTGCCTTTACTCAGATCCCTTTAGCTTCATCTCTATTTCTGAGCACCATACTTGCCCCTATAACCTGGGAATAACTCTGGAACTCATCTCTTCAGATAACAGTTTGTTCTGGCTCCATCTTATTCCGGTCACTCCAGGGAC
>NW_012149730.1:2910309-2912062 GCF_000956105.1 Propithecus coquereli | reverse complement strand
GCTGACAAAAACATACACTGGGGAAAAGAATCTCTTTTCAATAAATGGTGCTGGGAAAACTGGATAGCTACATGCAGAAGACTGAAACTAGACCCCCACCTCTCACCTCTCACAAAAATCAATTCAAGATGGATAACAGAGGTTGTCCTTTTTCAATCCATTCTCCATAGATTTGTTATTGCCATCCTAAAACATTTTCACATCTCATTAAAGCGTTTCATAATTCCATGGTACTATAAGATGTAATTCAAACTCCTAAGCCAATGACTTAACCTTACCCACCCCACTGCTCTCTGCAACTCCTTTGTTCCAGCCATAGTTCTTTCCTCAATGTCTCTAGAACATAACAAGCTGATCCTACCTCCCATTTAGCATGCCTACTTTACCACCCTCTTAATTTTACCTAGCATTTCAGTCCTAGCTCGAGCTCACCTCCTTCATGAAACTTCTTATGCATGGTCCACATTGTTCTGCCCGTACTTGAATATATCTAGCAAAGTTTAGGGATTGCAAGGGTATATTGTCTGTACCATTCATTGTGGCACTTAACAAAATATAATTACCCTATGTGGTTATATATGGTTGTCTAATGTATAACGGGAATGAACAGTTTTCCTATCAGTATATTCCATGAAGACAAGAAGTGTGTCTTAAAATTCTTTAAATCATTTATAATACTAACAAGTAAGTACTTGTTGAAAAAAGAACCCAGTAATTCAAATGACTTTCAAGATTGTTGTTCTAGTCATCACATCATTGAAGACAAAAAATGAACTAAGTTATCTCATGAAATGTTTTCTATCCCTGTATAGCCCCAGTTAGCCTGAGGTTTTTGTTTATAGAAGCTATAATTACAATTCTTGTTTCCAAACAACCAAATGGACTAATATCTCAAGGCATCTGCTAAATTTATCATTTTGCATGGGTTTTTAATTTCCATGAGTAATTTGTTTTGATTCACAGATTGTCTTCCTTTAAAATATTTCTAACCTGAGTTCTGACCAAGAAGAAGAGCAGAATGATTAAGATTTGGGTTTAAATCTCAGTTCTGCCAATTATGAGCTGCTTAATCTTAAGCAAGTAGTTTAACTTCCTTCTCCCTTTATTTCTTTATCGGTAAAGTGGAAATATGAATAATAAGTGAAATACTCTCTTGGGTAGTGCTAAGGATTAAATAACTTATTCACGTGAAGCAGTACTTACATATAGTAACATAAAATACATGATAGATCTTACTATTATTAATCATTTCTCTACAAGCAGAGAATCAAACACAGAGGGGCAACATATAAACTTTGATATAATTCTTTTTTCTGGAACAGGCATAGCTGTCTTCAATATTTCTCATAGTCTGATCTGATTCACGATTTTGGAGCAGACTAATGATTCTTCCCTTAGTCACAGACATGGGAGGAAGTGAATTCTCCTCACCCACATGTTCCGAAGCACAGAGACAAAGAGAGCAAGCCAAGATAAGATGAGAGCAGAGGAGTTGGTTTTCTGGCATTCTCTTGGAGGTTCTCCTCCCAGTAATGTATTCGAACTTACAAACAAATCATTGAGTTAGGTAAAGCATCGATATTTCTCGCTCTTGACATTTGATTTGATTGTGCTTTTATCTAACTAAACTGGCCTATTGGTCAACCAAATTGAATGAATTTAATATAACTGACTAGTTGCTTTTGCCCTGAGTTCATTCAGCCATATTTAGAATGGCTGCAAAATTGTCAAGATGAAAACTGATCCTTTAAAA
>NW_012149730.1:2896935-2898345 GCF_000956105.1 Propithecus coquereli | reverse complement strand
AGAGCTAATTATCTCTTGCTCAGCCTTTTGTTCTTTCAGGCCTTCAGTGGATTAGGCAAGGCCCATCCACACTGGGGAGGATCTTCGGCTTCACTCAGTCTATCTACAAAGTCAGATGTTAATCTCATCCAGAAACACCTTCACAGACACACCCAGAATGTTAACCAAATATCTGAGCACTCTGTAGCCCAGTCAAGTTGACACATAAAATTACAGATATGTATAACTACAATAACCATCACGGATATGTATAACTATAATATTTACCATAGCGAATTTTTTTGGTTGTGGTAAAACACACATAAAATTTACCATCTTACCATTTTTAAGTGTACAGTAGTGTTAAGTGCATTCACACTGTTGTGCAACCAATCTCCACAACTCTTTTCATTTTGCAAAACTGAAACACTACACCCGTTAAACAACAACTCTCCATCCCCCCTCCCTCCTGTTCCTGGCAATCACTATTCTACTTTTTGTGTCTGTGAGTTTGACTATTCTAGGTACCTAATGTAAATGGAATCATGCAATACTTGTCTTTTCGTCTGGCTTATTTCACTTAGCATAATCCCTCAAGGTTTATCCATGTTATAGCATATGTTAGAATTTCCTTCCCTTTTGAGACGAATAATATTCCATGGTATGTGCATACCACATTTTGCTTATCTGTTCACCTGCCAGTGGAGACTTGGGTTGCTTCCACTCATTAGCTACTGCGAATAATGCTGCTGTGAACACGGATGCATACCGTGGTGATTTAAGATCATAGGTTTTGCTCTTACTACTATTTACTGGTGGGAGTATACATTGCTATAAAATAATAAAAGTTAGATCCTAACTTAGTTGTTTGTATTAAACATATTATATGTTCACTCTCTGTAATCATCAACCCCAAAGTAGCCATTTGTTGAGGTCTGACCATGCCTGCTCAGACACATGTGGGCTGTCATAGCTGGACAGCATCTTATCAGGAATGTGTATAAGGATTTATGTATCTTGCAGTTAATTGGATAAAATAAATTTCTACTTATGAGATCCTATGAAAAGCTTTCTCAGAAAAAACTGCAACTGATCAGAGATCAATTTTGCTCAGAGATCATCTGAGCAAAGAAGTCACATAGTATTAGAGCTGCAAGGGATTTTAATAGTAAACTAGGACAATAGCTTATATTAAAGGTGAAGATGCTGAATCTGAAGATATTAAATAAATTTCCAAAAGTCGAGGTACTTTTCATTAGTTCTATGACTTCTAAATTATATTCGAATGATTTATGGATATGAAAACTGACCGTAATAAAGAATCTCTGAGTTATAGGAACCAATCTGAAGTTTATCTATATTTCTACAGAAACTTATAGTAGACCTTCCACATATTTATGGAATAATTTCACAGTTATAATTATTTCTTTA
>NW_012149730.1:2891217-2891593 GCF_000956105.1 Propithecus coquereli | reverse complement strand
ATACAAAAACATAAACATTTCCCATGGTTCTAATTAGAGGCCGAATATATGTTTCCTTCTTCCTTAGTCTTTAAGGAAATCACTGTCCTGGAAGACCCTAGAGTTAGAGGAGTCAGGTATGTCACTGGGTCAGGCATGAACTTTGCCATGTGACCACTGGCAAATTATGTAACCTCTTGACACTTCAGTTTTCTATGAAAGTGTTTAACATACTGCCTACCTCCCAGAGTTGTTGAGAAAATTAAATGCGTCAATATGTGTAATGGGCTTAGAACACTGCCTGGCACATAGCAAGCACTATATATGAGCTATTTTATTAGTAGTATCAGAAAACTAATTAGAAAATTTTATTTTGAAAAGAATGGTAAGAGAGAAG
>NW_012149730.1:2889317-2891167 GCF_000956105.1 Propithecus coquereli | reverse complement strand
ATCTAAGCAAAAATATAATTTTTCTGAACCCAAAAGGGTCACAATTCTTTCATTCATGCATTATTCATACATCACACCTTTATTGTAAAACTTTCATTTTGTTTACTGGCAAGGGAGAGTAAAATTAATGTAAAATAGGGTCTGGTCTCTATCAGAAAGCAATTTAGTTACTTGGGATGTCAACATGTATCTAGGATGACATTCACAGTTAAGATAAGCCTGGATGTTAAGATCCCCATGATCTTGAAGGAATGGTCTATGGTTCACTTCACAACAACTTATTTTCTTAAATCAAGCTCTTGGAAGGGACTCTCTAAAAACCTTAAACCTATGTTAAGAGAAACCAATAGTGTAAAGCTATATTTGTGGTATCTAGTAACTCTTTATAGTTTATACCATGCCCTTTACTCCCACCATGTAGCGGTGTAGGTGGAACACAATAAATAGGCCTATAATTTCAACCCAGCTTAGTCCTAGCGTAATCACTGAATCAGTGTTCTCGTATCTGTGAGTAATTATACTTACTTCCCTGAGATGCCACGAGACTTCAACAATATATGTGTAAAATGGCTGGCAGAGGTTGATGCTCACTAAAAATGAATCTTCTTCCCTTCCTCTTCTGGCCTGGGTTGCCAAGCATAGGAGGTGACCCAGTATTAGAATACATGGTTCTTCATTTGCTAAAAAGACTACCTCACCCTAATCACAAACAGCATTTTGAGCACACAGCAACTAAATCCCTACAATGAGAAGCAGTACTGACTGTGACAGACAATCTGCTTGCTCAAGACAGAGGGGCCTATCAAGCAAGCATCACGTTTGACCTATTGCCGGGGTTTAGACACTGTCTGAAGCCTGGCTTGCTGCCGGTTGCTCCTTGTGGCTGTGAATCAACACTGTGACAGAGAGGGCACTGGGTCAACTACATTCCATTAATGGATCAAAGGAGAAGGAATATAGAAGATATACAGCCTAGGATGGACACAAGCTTAGGTGGCAGAAACAGACACATAGGATTTTGAAACGTAAATCCGAAAAATCCAAAAACCCTAATGAACTCACACAGCCTACTTGTCATAATTAAATCTCCTAGCTAAATGGTTTACAATATTGTTCCCACCACTACTCAAGGAGGCCATAGGTATTCAGTAGGGGCTCTGAGGACTTGTAAAAGCCTCATCATGTGATCCTGTTAGTACTTTCCATCTCTGTAAAGGAGCTCATTTTAGTCCATAGTCCATAAACTTTAGTGTCATAATTTTTATGCAGCTTGTTTTTAAATCAGTTTGGAAACCTGATGGAAAAAGTCACCTTCATTGTGCAGGACATAAAATTCTGAGCTTCTTTGCTTTTTTCTTTTTTTTTAAAGACATTTTACATTCTTAAGGTATCTTCAGTGGCAATCCTTATTGTATTCTCCTAAATATAGTTTTATCATTTACTGACTACATCAAGTCCATGAAGGCAACTTTTTAATGGAAGATGCTTAGAGGCTACTCGCTCCCCCTTTCATAAATATTAGCCATCTTTCATAGTCCTTTGGGATGGGAAAATAAAGGTGAAGTTTATTTCATATGATAAAATGGAATAAGACCCATAATTATGAAAATGATTATAGAACCAGGAAAAAATCTTGATATATAAATAAGAATTTCAATTCTCCACATGTAGAATACATAGACATGGAAGTTGGGAAATAACTTTGAGAAGAAGATATGATTACAGATGGGATTCGAGTGTAACGTTTTAATATATCTTCAAATATGGCTTGTTTGTTTCATTTTGTTTTCCGTTAGGATACAGATGGTGTTAAAATTTTTATTCTGTGCCATGTATAACTATAATACAAT
>NW_012149730.1:2887573-2889267 GCF_000956105.1 Propithecus coquereli | reverse complement strand
ATGCATCATATCAACAGAATGAAAGACAAAAATCATATGATCATCTCAATAGACACAGAAAAGCTATTTGTTAAAATTCAACATCGCTTCATGATAAAAACTTCAACTAATTAAGTATAGAAGGAACATACCCAAAGATAATAAAGGATATATATGACACACCCACTACTAACATCTTACAGAACAGGGAAAAATTAAAAGCTTTTCTTCTAAAAATGTTAACAAGACAAGGATGCTCACTTTAACCACTCTTATTTAACACAGTATTGGAAGTCCTAGCCAGAGCAATTAGATCTGAGCAATTAGAGAAAGAAAAGAAGGGCATCCAAATTGGACAAGAGGAAGTCAAACTGTTCCTCTTTGCAGATAACATGATCTTACATAGAGCAATGCCTAAACACTCCACCAAAAAACTCTTAGAACTGATAAACAAATTCAGTAAAGTTAGAGGATACAAAATCAACATACAAAGATCAGTATCATTTCTATTCACCAATAACAAACTAGCTGAAAAATAAATCAAGAAAGCAATCCTATCACAAAGAAACGATAAATGTTTGAGGTGATAGATATGCTAACTACCCTGATTTGATCATTGCACATTGTATACATGTATGAAAATATCACTTTGTATCTCATTAATATGTGTAATTATTACATGTCAACTAAAAATAAAAGGGGAAAAAGTCTCCTTCGAATGTGTACAATGTGGACTTTCCTCATGCTTTGTTACAGCTGGCTTGTGGTAGCTCTCTCCCCCTATACATATACATCAGGTAGAATTGCATTTGTCTGTAAATAACAGAAATTTGACTATGTCATCTTAACTAAGTAGGGTTTTTTTTTTCTCCTGTAACAAGAATCTAGTAGTAGGAAGTCACTGACTGGCAGGTCTAGGATGCCACAAGGACTCAGGCTCTTGTTATCTTTCTACTCTGTCATCCTTATTACATGTCTTCTATCTTTGTGTTAAATACACAAAGAGTGCAATGCGCACCACCCGAAGGATGGACATATTTGAAACTCGGACTTGGGGGGGGGGCAAGGGCAACATAAGTAACATAAATATCTGTACCCCCATAATATGCTGAAATAAAAAAAAAAAAAATAAGCTGTTTAATGCCACCACAACCACACCCTAGGCAGGAAGAAAAGGGAAGAGCAAAAGGTCAATTCTGTGCAAGTCTGTCTCTTTTTAAAAAGCTATCCTGGAATCCTACCTGATGGATTCTTATATTTCATTATCTAGACCAGGTTCACTTGGCCATCTTTAGCTATTAAAAGACTTTGGACACATGTATTTAGTGGGGCACATTGCTATCACAAACAATGTTAGAATTTTGTTCAAAAGGATATAGATGGAAATGATTATTAGATAGGTAACTAGAAGTGATCGCCATGCCTTCTTATTAACCAGCAAGAAAATGTAGGGGGAGTGCTTAAGATTGGGGAAGAGAAAGTGTGCTAAATATGAATGTATGATCTTACTCACTTATTAAGCTGTTACTGAAAACAGTGCTGACTCTTCAGGGCTAAGTAAGGAACATGGCTATAAGACACAAATGTATACAATGAATCCCTGAACATATATATCATAACAGAGATTCTTGACTTTTGTTACATGGAGTTTACACAGTTAAATGGTACCTAGAATAATAATACCTAGGACCAACATTCACTTAATGATGCTTTGT
>NW_012149730.1:2885130-2887523 GCF_000956105.1 Propithecus coquereli | reverse complement strand
TGAAAAAATCTATGTATGTATGGACCCATGCAGTTCAAACCCATGTCATTGAAGGGTCAACCGTATTCACATTTTGGTAGTTTTAGAAGGGGAAGGGATGAAAAAAGTCATCAAAAACCTATTTAATCAATTAATAGCTGAAAATTCTCAAGTATTAACAGAAATACAAACATGCAGATACAGGGAGCTCAAAATTCACAAATAGATTAAAACCAAAAGGTCCTCTCTGAGGCACATCATTATAAAGCTGCCAAAAGTCAAAAACAAAGAGAGAATCCTAAAACCAACAGGAGAAAAGTGTCCAGTCATATATGCAGGAATTTCCATCAGACTAAAAGCAGATTTCTCAGCAGAAACCTCGCAGGCCAGGAGAGAGTGAAATGATATAGTCAAAATGCCAGGGGGATAGTGGGGGCACGGAAACCTGTCAGCTAAGAATACTATATCTAACAAAACTATTCTTCAAAAATAAAAGAGAAATAAAATCTTTCTTAGACAAGCAAAAACTAGAGAAATTCATCACCACTAGACCAGTCCTTTAAGAAATGCTTAAGGAGTCCTACATATGGAAGCAAAAGAACAATATCTACCATCCTGAATATACACAAAAATAAATAAAACTCACTGGTTGAGCAGATACATAAATCAGACAGAGAAAGGAATCAAACGTTATTACTACAGATAACCACCAAACAGCAAAGATAAACAATAAGAGAGGAAGAAAGTAACAAGGATACACAAAACAACCAAAAAACAATTAACAAAATGACAGGAGGAAGTTCTTACTTATTAATAACGACCTTGAATGTAAAAGGTTTAAATTTCTTAATTAAAAGATATAGATGGGCTGAATGGATTAAGATAAAAGGTGAGACCCAATCATATGCTCCCACAAAAAACTCACTTCACCTCTAAAGATACACATGGACTGAAAGTAAAGGCATGGAAAAAGATATTTCACTCAAACAGACACCAAAAGTGAGCAGGAGTAGCTATACTTAGATCAGACAAAATAGACTTTAAGTCACAAATCATAAATAGAAACAAAGAAGGTCATTATATAATGATAAAGGGATCAATTCAGCAAGAGGATACAATAATTGTAAATATATCTATATATGTACCCATCACTGGAGCACCCAGATATATAAAGCAAATATTATTGAAGCTAAAAAGAGATAGACTCTAATATAATAATAGTCAGAAACTTTAACACCCATCTTGCAGCATTGGACAGATCATCTAGACAGAAAATCAGCAAAGAAACTGCATGTCTTAGTCTGTTTTCTGTTTCTGATAACAGAATACCTGAAAATGGGTAATTTATAAAGAAAAGGAATTTCTTACAGTTATGGAAGCTTAGAAGTCCAAGGTTGAGGGGCTGCATCTACCGAGGGCCTTCTTGCTCATGGGGACTTGCTGTAGAGTTCCAAGGTGGCACAGCACATCACATGATGAGGAGACTGAGTGTGCTATCTTACATTTCTCTTTCTCTTCCTATAAAGCCACCAGTCCCATTCTCATGATAAATCATGAGATCATGAGTGGGTTAATCATGATTAACCCACTAATTCACTAATCCATTAATTCATGAATATATTAATTTATTCATAAACAGAGAGCCTTCATAAACCAATCACCTTTTAGAGGCCCTATCTCTCAATATTGCCACACTGGGGATTAAGTTTCAACAAGAGTTTTGGAAGAGACAAACATTCAAACCACAGTGCTGCACTGTAGACCAAATGTACCTAACATTTACAGAACATTCTATCCAACAGCCACAGCATACTCACTCTTCTCATCAGCACATGGAGCATTCTCCAGGATAGAACATATGTTAAGCCACAAAACAAGCCTTAGTAAATTTTCAAAAATCAAAATCATATCAAGTAACTTCTTAGACCACAATGGAATAAAACTAGAAATCAATATCAAAAGGAACTTTGGAAACTGTACAAATACATGGAAATTAAACAACATACTCCTGAATGACCAGTGGGTCAATGAAGAAGTAAAGATGAAAATCAAAAATTTTTTGAAATGATGAAAATAGAAACACAACATACCAAAACCTGTGGGATATACCAAAAGCAGTACTAAGAGGGAATTTTATAGCAATAAAGGCCTACATCAAAAAAATAGAAAGATTTTAAATAAACAGTGTAATGATGCACCTCAAGGAACTAGAAAAGCAAGAACAAACCAAACCCCAAATTAATAGAAGGAAAGAAATAATAAAGATCAGAGCAGAACTAAACAAAATAGAGACCAAAAAAATGTAAAAAATAAGTGAAACGAAAAGTCAATTATTTGAAAAGATAAACAACATTGGCAAACCATTAGCTAGACTTTGAAAAAAAGAGGGAAAACCCAAATAAATAAAATCAGAA
>NW_012149730.1:2882730-2885080 GCF_000956105.1 Propithecus coquereli | reverse complement strand
AGTTAGCAGAAGGCAGAATTGGAATTTGAACACAGATCTGCCTAACTGCAGACCATAATGCTCTTTCCACAGCTCTGCCACAAACCCAGATGTTCTGTTTTCCCCTTATCTCAGTTTTGTGCATTACAAAAAAGACACTAACTTTTCAAAGAAGTCCTTGTCAATTACCTGTTAGCATTTTAAAGATTTCAGATCTCACATTTATATAAAGCCATGAGAATATCAACTTTTGATCCAGAGCTCACCCTTTGATTCACAATTGCTATATAGGAGGGGAATATTCCATCCTTATTTTGTAACTGGTGCTCCCTAAAAAGGGATATTTTTTTGTTTCATCAATCACAAAATCTCATTTTTTTTTCTTTTTCTTTACTGCTCCTGGGAAGGTCTCAATTTGACCCAATGATTGGAAATATTTGGTATGTGATTTTTAAGCAAAAGACACAATAGTTTTCTATCTTCTGTTTAGTTATAACTCTCTTTGAAACACAGCTCTAGTTTTTCTAATCTTATTCATCATGTAACCAGTCGTCTTCTCCACATTCCAGTCAGGGGAGTGGAATCACAGACAGAAACAATCTTTCTACAGTGCTGTGATTGTGAAGAGAGACAGAGCTCTCCTTTCAAAACTGCTTGCTTAAAGTGACTATAATCACACTGCTGTTCTGCGATGTTGATAACAAAATCAAATACCTTCTTCTCCTTGAGTCAGAAAAATATCTTGCTATTTATGACATGTGCATAAATAACATCCAGAAAATCGAATATGGCACACATGTATGTAGGGATGAAGCAGCAAAATGAAGCTTGGGTGTCTTTGCAGTTCTGGGATTGGGCACTGATAGAATGACAAAGTTACAGAGGAAAAGGGGCTTTGAAGATAGATAGGAAAGGGCTGGGGTAATATTAAAAATATTCAGTAACTGCTAGGGCACAGAGCAGATGCCAAGCTTAGCCCCAGTGCAGGACCCTACAGGCCTCCATCCATGCCAAAGATTACCAGTTTAGATGCTAAAGAGCAGGGCTATCTGGAGAGTCCCAGAGAAAGTACCACAATGGTGAGGGCCCACTCAGGAGCAGCAAGACAAGGGCTATTTACTTACTGAATGGAAATATTCCAAAACTATAGCATCATCCCTTAAAGGTGTGACTCTACTGCATCTCAGTTGTGAGAAAGAGAGGAGACCGTCACTACACACCCCAAGGTACCCAAAACAGTTATACTTATTTACACCTGTTATTCCAGTGTTATTAGCAATTGTTCTTCTTAGAGAATCATATTTGCTCTTTGTGTATTAGGATGACCATATATCTTAAAGTGTCCCTGATTGGACAGTATGTTACATAGTCACCCTAATACAAGGACACAAAGGAGAAATATGATTGTCTTCCAACAACTCATAGGTAAGGGAACACCTTGGCATCTCGAAGGAGAAAAAAATGGAAACACAAAGAAAACTTCCCCACTAATCCCCCAGTAAAGACCGTGGATATATGAATGCCAGTTTTCAGTATAATCCAGAGAGTCAAAGACACAACCAAAAACAGCCCAAGATAACAGAGCTGCCAATGGATCCCACTGCCCAGTTTCCAGGGGAAAAGTAAGAGCCAGAGGAAAGTCAGAAGACAAAAACAGGGAAACTCAGCAAGGAAACCCCTTCAGCCATAAATAACCAAAACAGAAGGACAACTCAAAGAATGGCTTGGGCTGCCTTGTATAGCTGTGGAGCTTGTGCACCACCCAGCAACAAGACTGTCATTCCTTAGACTATGACATGAATGCCATTCTCTAGAATTGAACAGTGCACAGTCTACACAGCACATGTGGCAGTCTCAAGAGTAGCATTGATTCAGCTTCTGTATGCCTACACATTGACCTAATTTTTGATATACCCTTATCATTAATTAAATTTCTTTTCTGAAATTCTTATAGTCTGTATAATCATTCAGATGATATGTTCAGGATATTCATGTGGAGTTATATGCAAACATTTCCATAGTATGAATTACTTGGTACCTTTGAAGATGGGTAACTACTTCATCCCACTGTCAAATAAAAAAGTATGTCATGGGCTGCACTTTAAAAAATAAAGAAGATAAGTGGTGAATAAAGATTCATTAGGGACTCTCCCGCGCTGTAGAACAATTCGCAAAGTATACACTCTTATCAGTTCACAGGCTTTATCGCTTCCTTTGTAAAACATTCTTTTGCTTGACAAGGAGTGCAATTAAAGATCATCACACGTTATGCAGTGGACAAAAGTAGTCATGGAGATTGCAATTATTACAATCCTGATAGCATTAAAATAGACATCATTTAAATCATCAGAAAACTAAAGATGTCCTGGTG
>NW_012149730.1:2879620-2882190 GCF_000956105.1 Propithecus coquereli | reverse complement strand
TAATTAGATTAGGGGATTGAGAATAACAGTCTTACTATAACTCTATGCTCAGCATTCATAAAAGGGACTTTTATACCAAGTCATAAGAAAATCTTTTCAGTAAAAATTTCTCTTAGAGCCTCCCACCATCTTCCACCAGAAATTCTGGATCCTGTGGCTCTGGGGTTGGATTTTGTGTCCCTGAAGATAATGGTGCACTACCAGAAGGCCAGGTGTGTGTTTCCAGAGCAGAGACAGAAGAGTCACAGAAAGGTGAAGATCCTGGCTTGGCATGACCAAAGCACTTATTGAGCCTATAGCCTGGAATGAACAAGATTTGGGGGGTACCACATCTGGAAGCTATCAACAACTGGGTGCTATTAAAATGTTTGGACCAACTTTCACAGGGGAGAGCTATAATTCCAAAGTCCTCTATGTGTTTCTAAAAGCTAGGAAAATGAATACATCTCTGAGCTTCAGAATTGAGCAACTGTCATGAAGTGAAAATTGTGTTGAGGACCCTCAAGTTACCAATTTTGTCATTCTTTCTCCAAATTCTTTCTACTGAAAGCTTTGTTGGATTTTACATCCTCAGGGTCTCTTCCAGGGAAAATTCAGAAGCAGGAAATTCATTTAAGAAACTATTGCATTCTTTAGCAACTGGGCTGACATGCACCCACACGTGTCCCTCAGGGGCCCAAGGACTGGCCCATCTAGCAATCTAGTTTCCAAAAGAGCCATGCCACAGCCTCCACAAACAACAGTCTAAGCCACTGGGGCACTTTCAGACACCACTGACTTCATTATAGCTAAAGAAATCATACAGAGACAACTGAGAACCAAAGCCAAAGCACCCCACCCATCTGACACTATAGATACATATACAGGAAAAAGACTTTCTCTATGAGAGCCACTCCATAAAACTGGAAGAAGCAACCATTATACCATATGTGCAGATATCAATGTAGGGACACAAGAAACATGAGAAAGCATGACACCTTCACAGTAACACAATAATTCTCCAGTAACTGATGCCAAAGAAAAGGAAATCTATAAAGTGAATTCAAAATAATGCTCTTACGGAAACTTGGTGAGATGCAAGAGAATACAGATAGGTAATTTAGTGAAAGTAGATAAACAATTAATTGTCCCAGTGAGAAATTCATCAAAGAGATGAATACCATATAAAAAGCACCAAACAGATATCTTAGAACCGAAGAATTCAATGAATAAATATAATCAGGAGCTTCAACAATAGACTAGATCGAGTAGAAGAAACAATTCCTGAAATTGAAGACAGGTCTTTTGAAATAATCCAGCCAGGACAAAAATAAAGAAAGAAAAAAACAATAAAAAAGAATGAGGAAAGCTTATATGACATATGGGATACTATTAAGTGAATAAATACAATTGACCCTTGAACAACACAAGAGCTGGGACAGTCAAAAATCGATGTATAACTTTTGACTTCTTCAAAACTTAACTACTAACAGTCAACTGTTGACCAGAAGTCTTATTGATAACAAAGAGTTGATTAACATATATTTTGTATGTTATATACTGTATTCTTACAATAAAGCAAGCTAGAGAAAGAAAATGTTATTAAGAAAATCCTAAGGAAGAGAAAATACATTTATAATACTGTGCTGTATTTACTGGATACCATAAGTTTATTATGTCTATTTACAAGATGAATCATCTATCTGAAATGGTGGGCAATGGTAGCTGCAGGTTTCAATCTATCGTTTATATCAGACAATTCAACTTTTTCTCATAATGTCATGACTTTTCTCTGCTCCTTAGAAGCACTTCCAGCATCATTAGTGGCACTTCATATGGGTTCCATGGTGCTATTCAAGGCTTATGGTATTGGACTAAACATGATGAAAAATACACAAGAACTGCAGGACATTAGTTCTGGTTGTGGTAGACAATTTACTGGAAAAATGAACTGCTCATGCAGAAATGATTAGCATCACAAGGCATTTTAAGCAGATACTCCACAACACTAGAGCTCATTGCAATATCAAGACGTGGTGGTTATGAAATTAGTACAGTAGTATAGTGTATACTACAATTGATTTTATGCAGTTATAATTTAATACTTCATCCTTATGTTTGTTTATATCCCTCTTGACTGTGAATAGTACCAAGTACGATCTGTGTTTGTATTCATAAGTTTTAATAAGTTGTAACTTTTATAATACATCTGTGTATATTTTATGCTAGTAAGTGATAAAATAGACTAGTATCTATACATATTTCATGCATTCATAACATCTGTACCTTTTTCTTAATTTTTTTTTTGATATTTCTAGGCTATGTGGTTTGTCTGCAAATGTTTTCAAATTGTTGCAAATCCCCCAAATTTTAAAAAATATATTTATTGAAAAAGTCCACATACAAATGGAGTTTCATAGTTCTACCTCGTGTTGTTCAAGGATCAACTGTATTATCTTTGTCATCACACCTCTATAAAGATTTTTGTTATTTTCAAATAGGAGGGATCACACTATTCACACCATTTTTTTCTTCATGCAGATAATTTCCAATGAATATCATAGTAGCTCTTCTGTATGATCTCAATTACT
>NW_012149730.1:2878522-2879570 GCF_000956105.1 Propithecus coquereli | reverse complement strand
GAAGGGGAAAAGATATATTTAAAACACTCTCTTTTTCTAAGAAGTTGGAAGGCTAGTACAAACAACATGCCACAGTACTTGCTACGTGAAATGTCTCTCATAATGAAATCTTAGAGTATTTTTATTGTTTGTCTTCACAGAATAAAAGCAGGCAATGAGGAAAGTCCAGAGAAAAAGGCTTTTGCAATCAATGTGTGAGAATGTAGGTAAAATGTGGAACAGAAAGAGAAAGAAAAGCTGCTGTGTGGCAGTGTCACAGCCATTGTGGATTCCATTTCAGAGAAGAGAAATTCTGAGTGACAGATAAATCACTTCATTTACTTCTTAGGTCTCTGGAGATAATCCTTGATGCAAAAGTATCTTTGAGGAGCTCCTTAGTGATTTTTTCCCTTAATGGATGGATGTTTTCACAGTACACATTGTAATAATTTGTTTTGCTTTTTCTCCTAAATGTATAACCTTATGGCTTTCGGTTTAATAATTGTTGACAACTGGCTCTGCATGACAGCACTGAATACAAATACCACTGATGATGATGAATGGATTGAGGAATGTGGGATGCAGTGCACTAAAAGGGTAAGACATTATGTCTACGTAATTGCTTCATCTCCCTCAGGATAGACAAAATTCAAAGAAATGTGAACACAGATGACTCACAAGACATGTTCTTTGGGGTTACCCAGAATTCATTTCTCTAATTATGTTAACCTTTTCTCCCTTCCTCACTTATGACAGGTGCACTTGCTGTACAGGGCATCTTGACAGGGTGTTCAGCCACTTAACTTCACACTGTTATTAATTGCAGTATCTTCCCAAAGACAAGAAACTGAAAAACACTGAAGTGGCAGGAAAATATCCATTTGAAATTGAGTTTCCAACATTTTTGCGAAATGCGTATTAAGCAGTTTAGAAGTTTGCTTCAAAGTATTATTTGTTCATATTTTATTGGTAATATTTCCCATCAGTGTGTGCTGATATGAGTTTTGAGAAGCCTATACTTATTTGATATTTTCTATTAATAGTTAGCAACTGTGTGAGAAATTGTTTT
>NW_012149730.1:2875403-2877447 GCF_000956105.1 Propithecus coquereli | reverse complement strand
CCTAGCTTTCTGTCTGAATGTTGGAAAAAACATCTTCAAAAAGTCATGGGGAGGTCTGTAAAGATAGCACAGCAGATCTAGCCATGAGAGGGCCATAGATTATCCTCCTCATCCTCCCAGGTCTTCTATAACCTAACGTGGTAGTGAGAGCATTTGAATGTGCCAGTGGACTGAGTGGAATGTGGGATTTAGGTGAGAGTGCTGTAGAGAGAAAGGAAGATGATGTGCCTGTGTGGGCTCTGCAGTCTGGACAAGAGGGTGCATATCAGTAAGATCTAGCATAGATAGTGCTCTGCTAACATTTGGATTAGGATTTATCTGTGTCTCTGCAGACTGCAGAGTCAGGGGAAGAGTGAGAGCTGGGTTGGTGCCCACACATCATATAATTATCAATGCAGTGAGAGCACTATAACTGCCCATGCCAAATACCAAAACAGAAGGTTCACTTCTAGACCAAAAAGCTAGCAAGGGGCATTGTAGGTCAAGACCTAAAAGCAGACAGTTCCCTCCTTTCAGGCAGTTATATTATATATCCAACCAATTACGTTTCTTTTATACCTCAGTTTTTCTGAACTGCTGTGATTCCAGAAAATGTGTACACTGCATAATTAAAGACCTCACACATAGACACTCTAACTCTCCCACCCCCGTGTCTTTTTATATGGTAGTGCCCTTTTAATCCCTTACCACTATGAAAGGGTTCAAGGGCACTCCTACAATTGCATCAGAGTGAAAGGCACAAATTATTTAACCACTGTAGATGAGATAAAGTACACAAATACATCATATTATCCAGTTATGCTGAAATAGCTTTAAAGCATTAAACAGTTCATTTAAGCATTTGCTATGATTCCTCTCCTTTCAGTGTAGTGTAAACCACTGGCTCTCAAACTCTGGGGGCTCTTTGGATATGCTTGGCTTCAAGTAACAGAAAACCCTATTCAAGCTTGTTTAAATAATAAGAACATTTATTATTCTTTATTATTCCTCACAGGAGAGGAAGTCCAGATGTAGGCCAGGCTTCAGGACAATTGTTGAACCCGTGGCTTCTCATCCCTTTGCTCTTCCATTCACAGTGTCAGATTCCTCCTCTCATGGTTGTAGGCTGGTTTCCAGGCTGGGCCACATGCTTCTTCAGACATGTGTATTTAGAGAAAGAGCAGCTTTTTCCTCTCAACAGTGAGGGGGGAAAAGCTGGGTGATGGGTACAACAGGTTTATTTTTCCATTCTCTCTAAATTTGAATCCGTTATTGCAAAAGAGCATGGGGTTACCCTTAGATCAAGTACACTCCCAAGAAAACTGATATTAATTCCCCCAAGTATATTGCTGCTGTACAATGTGGAAGCCATGAGATGAGTATTGGGGAGTTAACTACCAGAACCACAATAATTAGGCATTGTTGTTAAATCTGAAGAAAGCAATGGAATCTGTTCCCAGAAAACACAAATGTAAACCAAATTTTGCACACAATTCCAGGAGGGTGGTGAAAGGGCCTCCTAAAACACACTTAGATCTCCCCCAGGAGTCTATGAACCTCAAGGGTATATAAACCCAACGTGGCTGTAAACTGACCCATGGGGGTACGATCATTCTGACAGTATGTCTTTCTTCTTCTCACTCTAACCACAGAAATTGCCACAAATCTCCTTTTTATCCCCGGAGAGGCAAGGGCACCATGTATGCCAGGTTGCTCTTTGATCATAACCTAATACTTGAAGTCAGCTGCTAATCACTGACACCTTCTCTGGGAGCCTCAGCTTCATCCTTTCTCCTTCCTTCATTATGTACTCTTCTGCCAGCTCTCCACACACTCCACAGAGCCCCACATATGGAGACTCATCCAGTGTTCAGGTGATACTGACCCTTCCATTCTCTTTGCCTTAGGCTCTTTCTTAAAAATTACTCCCTTAGTTCCTGCACTCTGCATCAAAATATCCCAGATTCTAAAGTGCAAATTTATTTAAGCACTTACTATGGAATAGGCATGCCAGTATGTATTTTCCCTACATTAAATTGTTAAATGTTGACAATACCTTCATAGG
>NW_012149730.1:2873541-2874273 GCF_000956105.1 Propithecus coquereli | reverse complement strand
ATTTTCTTATCCTAGTGTAATATATGTCAATTTCCTAGGTGACAAATCCACTGGCTTGTTATGGTCACCTTTCAAATATCCTGAATTACTAGCATGGAAACCTAGTTTCTCATGAAGAGTGTGGGGAGTGGTATGGAGATTTAAGTTTCTTAAAACCTCTGGTTCTAGGAGTCTTCTGCTTCTTCTGAATCCCTGATCTCTGCTTTCATTTCACCTCCTGAGGATGCTGCCCTTTTCTAGGTAGAATCAATAAGCTGGACACCAACCCGAATGTCCCCTTTGTCCTGCTGCCCAAAGTTTCACTCAATCAAGGCTGTGACTGCAGTAAACATAATGGAGTATTTGGGAGGAAGACAAGGAGAAGCTTATAACATAGCATTTATAGCAAATGACTTGAAATTATTTATTAGATATCTTTGTTTTTAAAAGCATTTTTGCATTCAAAGCACTGGAAATTCTATTTCACACCTCTCTGGCAGCTCCAGCTTCCTGCCAAGTCGCTGAGGAGCTTTATCTCCTCTGACCTCCCCCATCTTCCCAATAAGGCTACCCTCCCAGTTCCAAGGTCTTCTTTGCTTCTTTCACAGAACAGAACTGGGGCTATTTATCTATCCCCACTTTATAAAGACATTGCTGGGGTGGGGTTAGGGGGCCTGAAGGTTATTTTCCAAATCAAACACACCCTTTAAGGTGCATTCCTGTTCAGCAAAGACATTTATTTCCCAGAGAACA
>NW_012149730.1:2869985-2872607 GCF_000956105.1 Propithecus coquereli | reverse complement strand
TATATGTCAGTCAAATGTAATACTTATATTAAAAACTGATTATTAATGCAGAAGCTCATGGAAAGTCAGGTTAATCTGAATAATATATTATTTCCTTTAGTCCACAATCTATCATTTTATAAACCATGGCTAATAGAATGCCAAAAATAAAAAGTTCTGTTTAAATGAAAATGTATAATATATTCTGCATCTCATTTATATCTTATTGTGTTAGGCAGGCTAACATAGTCTGTGAATGTGATACAAAAATGATGATATATTTGTTTGTTTTAAAAACTTTAGATATTCCTTTTAAACACTGAATTTACAAAGGCTTGCTATTATTTAAAATATCAGTTTCTATTTTATCGACTTACTAAACTTAAAGGATTTAAATTAAAATTTAATTGAAGGATTCAAAAGGAACAGTTGAAAGAAGTGATCTATGCTTTTAAAAAATTCCGATTTCTATTTCTATTCTCTTGGTTCTTACAAAACAAAAAATAGGCTATGTGCAGTGAGTGGTACATGCCTGTAATTCCCAGCTACTTAGGAGGCTGAGGTAGGAGGATTGCTTGAGTCCAGCAGTTAGAGACCAGCCCGAGCAATATAACAAGACCTCATCTCCAAAAAAAACTGAAAAAAACTAGCCAGCATGGTGGCTCATGCCTGTAGTCCCAGCTACTCCAGAGGCTGAGGTAGAAGGATCAAGGATGCAGTGAGCTATGATCAAGCCACTATACTCCAGCCTGGGCGATGGAGCGAGACGCCACCTCTTGAAAAAAAAAAAAAAAGAAAAGAAAGAAAGAAAAAATATAATTATTATACTATTATTTGCTTATCCTAGTGTAATATATGTCACTTTCCTAGATGACAAATCCACTGGCTTTTTATGGTCACCTGTCAAATATCCTGAATTACTCGCATGGAAACCTAGTTTCTCATCAAGAGTGTGGGGAGTGGTATGGAGATTTAAGTTTCTTAAAACCTCTGGTTCTAGGAGTCTTCTGCTTCTTCTGAATCCCTGATCTTTGCTTTCATTTCACCTCCTGAGGATGCTGCCCTTTTCTAGGTAGAATCAATAAGCTGGACACCAACCCGAATGTCCCCTTTGTTCTGCTGCCCAAAGTTTCACTCAATCAAGGCTGTGACTGCAGTAAACATAATGGAGTATTTGGGAGGAAGACAAGGAGAAGCTTATAACATAGAATTTATAGCAAACAACTTGAAATTATTTATTAGATATCTCTGTTTTTAAAAGCATTTTTGCATTCAAAGCACTGGAAATTCTATTTCTCACCTCTCTGGCAGCTCCAGCTTCCTGCCAAGTCGCTGAGGAGCTTTATCTCCTCTGACCTTCCCCATCTTCCCAATAAGGCTACCCTCCCAGTTCCAAGGTCTTCTTTGTTTCTTTCACAGAACAGAACTGGGGCTATTTATCTATCCCCACTTTATAAAGACATTGCTGCGGTGGGGTTAGGGGGCCTGAAGGTTATTTTCCAAATCAAACACACCCTTTAAGGTGCATTCCTGTTCAGCAAAGACATTTATTTCCCAGAGAACAATGTCTTAGTCATCAGCTTTTGTTTCTTTTCCCTCCTACATTACGTAGCAATTTGGAAATTAAGTTCTTAGAATTTGGCTGTGAGATAAAAGGGAGAAGTGAATAATTGAAATTTGGAAGAATCATCAAACTTTAAACTTACAATAGGATCCAACCATCTTCTGTTATGGGCAAGGAGACTGAGGCCTAGAGAAATTAGGAGCACTCCTGGAGGTCATATAGTACTTTTGAGCAGAAGTTGGATACATGAGTCTGATCTAGGGCTGTTTCCATGATCTCACAAAACTCAATTTCTTGGAAGTCAAACAGCATTTCAACTCCATACATTTAATTCTCAATTGTGTTGCCAGCAAAGGTTCCACAGGAAAGGATATAGACATAGCAGAAGAAGCATGCAGCTACTGCACACATTGTATTATCTCAGATACTCCGGTATGTTCACTAATGTTATGTTAACCATTCATGTATAATTAATTCTCTAATTTGGGGGCATAATGTTAATGTTATAGAAGGCAGTTTTCACATGCTTTTACTAAAATCCTTTGAAGCCTCCATCAGAGATAAAATACTAGACTAAAGCCTTTTCTGACCCACAAGAAAATGAATTGATTAAAGTCCTTATGTTTCTAGAAAAACCAAAGGTATGAGAGACTGGGGCAGGAGATAGAGAGAGAAAGAGAGAGAGAGATGGTGGAAGTAGACAAAGATGCAAATGAAAAATGATCAGAGTTAGTGATGTTGCTGACATACACCAATGTTAATCTCACAAAAATATTACTATTTAACATGTAATCAATATAAAAGAATTATTGAGATTTTTATATTCTTTTTTACATACTAAGTCTTCAAAAATCAGACAATATTTTATACTTACAGAACATCTCAATTCATACGAGCCATATTTCAAGTGCTCAGTAGCCACACATGGCTAGTAGCTATCATAGTTAATAGTGAAGTTCTAGAAAATTCCTAATTTTTGTGTACAGTCTGCTGGAAAAGACACAACTTTACCATCGATTTGTATCTCCTTCTTGCTATCTAAAAAATTTTCAGAAAAATATATTTCCTGGTCACTCCCC
>NW_012149730.1:2845375-2869935 GCF_000956105.1 Propithecus coquereli | reverse complement strand
TCTTTTATAAAAAATTAGGTTCCTGGTACTTTTGCCTTAAATCTACTATAACAAATATCTTTTAAACAAGTTTATAAAGATTAAGAAAATATGAGTAATAAACCTGAGAGATTTGACTGAAATGACTAACTGAAAGAAGTTTACAAGATAAAGATAAAAATGTATCCAAATCACTTCTGTTCACGGAGGGAAAGAAAGTCTCTTCAGCAGAATTCAGACATTTAGTAACAAACTTGGCTGTAAACATTTGCCCAAACAGTCAACAGGACAAAGAAAATGCTCCTGTGAGAACAGTAACCAGATCTTAGGGCTCTGGTCTTTGAAGTTTGAAATATTTCCCCAGAACTGCCATACTCTTCTTTCTCTCCCACCCTACTGGAAGATCAAAAAAGTAAATTCTTGTTCATTCCTTCTTTCTGTTATCCTGCCAAAAATACATACTCACTGATAAAGCCTACCAGTGATTCATGACATACCATCACCCTAAGGTTTCTAGTATAAATGCTATTTTAAATGAGTCTCTTCTGTTTCATTAATGCTTAACAAACATTTAATAGCACTAAAAGTGCCAAATGATTCTTACCATATCACACTATTAAAACCCAGATGTTTTTATACAGATAGAAACAAAGACACCAGCCCCAGAGCTACCAGAATACCAGCTAGCAGAATTAGCTTTTCCTCCATTCTCATTTCCTTAGCAATTGGCTGAGCTGGGATTCATTTGAAAGCAGAAATAATGGAGAGTAACCATTTTTTTTCATAGTTCCCCTTTTATCTATAGATCAATTTCATTTTCTCTGTTCCTCTACTCTTTATTGATTAAGGGAAAAAGAAAGAAAGAGAAAAAAGAGGAGGGGAGAGAGAAGAAAAGAGGAGGAAGTTCTGGTGAATTAAAATTTCGATTGAGGATATATTTTTATTTTTAAATATCTGAACTTGGAGTAAACAACCATAAATACATTAAAATGATACATGTTTTTAATTCCCAGCATTTCATACCCCATGTGGTCCTTTCCTGAAGCCCTAGACTTTCCCAAACCCTTCATCAAATGCATTAATTCATTTACCAGCCAATGAATGGAGTTGAACATGACTGCTACAAATCCTAGTCCATGTCAATGAATATATGAGAATGAAGACACTACTCTGGTGGGCTTTGCTTTGGTGGTCTTGTACCCAAGGTAATCTCTAATCCTCCTATCTTTTTGAGATTCTGCAGGAAGGAACGGGGACCTGGGCTTGTCTTGTGGAGGCACTTTAGCTTCTGGGACTTCTGGTTGCTATGATGATGGTCACCTCCAAACCTATCCGATTTGAGTCTTGATTACAATCCCCAGTTCCACCCCTCGATTATACATCTGAGTCATGTGGGTAAAATGGTTCTGGACAAGTATTGCTCCCACTGCCTCAGAAGATTTCAACCCTCAAATAAACCAAGTCCCAGAGGCAAGGATGATGACAAAGTTGGCTAGAGCAACGCGCAGAGAGTAAGAGAGGTAATATGACTAAAATCACACTCTACCAAGGCATCATCCTAGAAATGAATGCCTGTTTTATTCCTTTGGTGTGAGGTCCCACAAGGAAATTTTGGTCATCTCAGAGCAGCCTTCCATCATTATTGTTTTTACAACTCAGTAGAGTCACCATGATCATAAATAAAGAGAGGACAATAGCATCAGTCTTCTCCCGTATCTCTATAGATGCTCTATAGATACTGGAATAGGGAACATTACAGATGTTCTCTAGCCAGAGTTCCAGATCCTGCATTTCCAAAGCAAAAGTCAGGAAACTGAAGCATAAAACAACACAGAAATAGTCAAAAGGCATCAAGTCACCAAGACCTTTTGATTTCACTGTTTTAAATATAACTCCAATTTACTCCCGCCTCCCTCTTCCTTTCCTGGCCACTGACCTCATTCAGGATCTCTTCACCTTTCTATTCTTCACTTTTAACAACCCTTTAAAATACTAAAGAGTAAGTAAAACATGAATGAGAAAATGTAAGTGCTACTTCCTCTTGCTTTAGGGATATGTAGTCTGGAGCTTTTCATGCTGTGTTAAGAAGTGGTAGGAGTGGCTATAGCCCAAGTCTTGCCTCTTTCAGAAAGGCTTCCACAATGGTGCTAGTTCACAGTTAAATTCCCTGCTTCTGGTGAAGTTCTCTGTAGTCAATAGAATGCCAATCTGAGATTCATAATACCTTGCTCTGTCACCACCCCTGTGACCTCAAGGTCATCTCTCAATGGTTCTGTGAAAGGGGAGGTCCAACAAATGAGGTGGGTTGTCTCAGAGAGTGTCCATTACTAGAAATCTTAGTTCACAACTGACTGCTTGCCACATTAGCACATCACGTTCAATATGTTCGATATTGAATTTACCATTTTATCTTCTACTTCCTTATCCAACCAAAGCAGTTCTCTTTATATTCCTTACTATGTGAAAGACTCTACCTTCTACCTAAAAACCTAAGGCTCTTCCTCAATTCCTCCTTACTCCCCACATCTAATCAGTCGCTAAGTTCACAAATATTCCTCCAGTCAGTCCCAACCTTCCAAGCCCACTGCTAATACAGTTCAGACTCACTAGCAGTCCCTTTATTTTTTATTTTATTATTACTTTATTTCATTTCAGAATATTACGGGGTACACACACTTTGGTTACACATATGCCTTTGCACCACCTGAGTCAGAGCTACAAGCATGTCCATCCCCCAGACGGTGTGCATCACACCTATTAGGTGTGACTATATCCATCCACTCCTCCCCTTTCCCACCTGCCCAACATCCAATGAATGTTACTTCCAAATGTGAACGTAAGTGTTGATCAGTTAGTGCCAATTTAGTGGCGAGTACATGTGATGCTTATTTTTCCCTTCTTGTGATACTTCACTTTGAAGAATGGGCTCCAGCTCCATCCAGTATAATACAAGAGGTATTAATTCACCATTGTTTTTTGTGGCTGAGTAGTACTTCATGGTACACACACCACGTTTTATTAATCCACTCATGTATTGATGGGCACTTGGGTTGTTTCCACATCTTTGTAATTATGAATTCTGCTGCTATAAACATTTGCATTCAGATGTCTTTATTATAGAATGTCTTTTTTTCCTTTGAGTAAATACCCAGTAGTGGGATTGCTGGAACAAATGGTAGTTCTACCTTTAGTTTATTGAGGTATCTCCATATTACCTTCCACAGAGGCTGTACTAATTTGCAGTCCCATCAGCAGTGTATGAGTGTTCCTATCTCTTCACATCCACACCAACATTTGTTGTTTTGGAAATGTTTTTATAAAAGCCATTCTCACTGGAGTTAAGTGATATCTCACTGTGGTTTTGATTTGCATTTCCTTGACAATTAGAGATGTTGAGCAATTTTTCATATGTTTGTTGTCCATTAGTCTGTCTTCTTTTGAAAAGTTTCTGTTCATGCCCTTTGCCCATGTTCTAATGAGGTTGTTTGATTTTTTCTTGTTAATTTTCCTGAGTTCTATACAGATTATACTTATCAGACCTTTATCACATGTGTAGCATGCAAATATTTTCTCCCATTCTGTAGGTTGTCTGTTTGCTGTAGTAACAGTTTCCTTGGCTGTGCAGAAGCTTTTTAATTTGATCAGGTCCCATTCATTTATTTTTGTTGTTGTTGTGATTGCTTTTGGGGTCTTCTTCATAAATTCTTTGCTTAGGCTGATATCTATAAGAGTTTTTCCAACATTTTCTTCTAGAATTCTTATGGTTGCATGCCTTCCACATGTGGCTATCCAATTTTCCCAGCAGCATTTATTGAATAGGGATTCTTTTCCCCAGTGTATGTTTTTGTCTGCTTTGTCAAAGATCAAATGACAATATTAGGATGATTTTTATATCTGAATTCTCAGTCCTGTTCCATTGGTCTATATTTCTGTTCTTGTGCCAGAACCATGCTGTTTTGGTTACTATAGCCTTGTAGTATAGCTTGAAGTCTGGTAGATTGATGCCTCTTAATTTGTTCTTTTTGCTTAAGGTTGCTTTGGCTATACAGGGTCTTCTCTGATTCCATACAAAGCATAGAATTATTTTTTCTAGATCTGTGAAAAATGATGTTGGTATTTTAATCAGGATTGTATTGAATCTGTAGATCATTTTTGGTAGTATAGACATTTTAGCAATATTGATTCTGCCAATCCATGATCATTGTATGGTTTTCCATCTATTTACATCTTCTGTAATTTCTTTTCTCAGTGTTTCACAGTTCTCCCTATACAGGTCTCTCACCTCCTTTGTCCACTACCTCCACTTCTATTCAATATAGTGTCAGAAGTCCTCGCCAGAGCAATCAGACAAGAGAAGGAAATCAAGCATATCCAAATGGGGGCAGAAGAGGTCAAACTATTGCTTTTTGCTGATGATATGATATTATATCTAGAAAACCCCAAAGATGCAACCAAGAGACTCCTGGAATTGATAAATAAATTCAGCAAAGTCTCAGGATACAAAATCAGTGCACACAAATCAATATCTTTCATATACACCTATAATAGTCAAGCTGAGAATCAAATTGAAGACGCATACCTGTCACTTCCTTTAAATCCAGACTGGCTCTTTCCCTGGCTTCTAGTCTTGCTCTTACTCCAATGCATTCCTCACCCTCCTGTCTGATTGAGTTTTCTACAATAAAATCCTGATAATGGCACTCTTAGAACCCTTTAGTTATTTCTCAATGTTACAAAATAAAATCCTGACTCTTAGCCTGTCTTAGGCCTTGCCTCTGCTAACTTTTCCAGACTGCAGTTCTACCTATAAAGTCAGCTGTAGTTAACTTCATTCAGCTACTTCAACACCATTCATTACTGTTCCTGGGATCACCTTTTTCACTTTGGGTTTTTTTTTTTTAATTCAAGATAGCTGGAGGTAAAATGTGCTGTGATGGGTTTTTTTTTTTTTGAACTCCTTCCAAAGTGATACTGTGGCACCAGTCCATACCTCCAACATGCCACCTGATAACAATGGATTTGGTTACATGTTCACCTCCTCCACCAGAATGTAAGCTGGACATTATTAAAGTTTGTACACACAATGCCTACATTAGGCTTAGAGCATAATAGGGTTCTTAGGCACTTAATGAATTTGAATAAATTTGATAGAAGGACTTATTGCACGAAAATTATGCAAAGGAGTTGAAAAAGATGACCTTCAGAGTCCTTTCCAACTCTCAGATTTTCCATTGAGGATATCAGCCCTATCCATGTTTTTGAGTATCACATCTATTCATGACTCCCAGACCCATAATTTCAAAGCACTCCTCGACCTGATATTTAGACCAAAATATCCACCTGTCTGGTACTTATTAGCTGAGTTACCATCTTAAATTCACCAAGTCCAAAATTAACTTACTTTCCCACACAATTTGTTTCACCCTTTCAGTTTTCTGTATTTGTTAATGACACTATCGTCCTTTTGGGACAACTGTTAAAAATATCCCCGAGGCACTCTCTCCTCTCTAGAATAAATCACTATAGTCCTTTGGATTCCCCCTTCCCAAAACTCTTGTCACTCCACCCGCTTACAGTCCCCATCAAATTGTGACTATACTTAGCACTTATTTCTTTCTGGTTTGCATGATGTATTTCCATCTCTGTCCCACATTCGATCCTGCAAGATTTCCATGTTATGGCTGCAAGTCCTAAGACTCTGAGCTTAATGCTAGCAGATAAATAGCAGGTGCCCAACAACTCTTTGTAGAATGGCTGAATGAATGTTAGGATGGTAGGTTTAAATTGCCTTGGGGGCACTGCTCATGTTTATTTAGCATAAAATAAATAGTATAAAGAACATAGGAAACAGGAAATATATACATTTTTTGAGACACGGTCTCACTCTGTTGCCCACACTGGAGTGCAGTTTTGCAATCATAGCTCACATTGCATCTGTTATTGTATTATAACTCGGAGTTGGTGCAACACTCGCTGTAGTTTCAATTAAAAAAAAAATGCTCTATTAAAAAAAAAGTCTCTCAGACTCAGCTCCCAGCTCTCAGCTCAAACCATCCAGAATCCAGGTTTCCCACCCCTTCCAGTGGCCTGATGTGCAGCCGGGGAGGAGCAAGGCGCAAGCTGGGCCTGAGGAGCAGCGAGGACGGGATGGGGGAAGTCCCGGAAGTCATTGACCAGAGCTAGCGGCAGCCTCAGCGGCATCAGTTTGGGCTGCGGTCCCAACAATAACAGGCGCGCGGGCTGGGCGGGGGCCGCTGGGGGCCGGAGCTTGGGGGCGGGACCCGGATTGGGGGAGGCGGTGGGACGCTTCCAAAGACCGAAGGGGATTGGAGAAGGGAGATAAGGGGCGAGGGAGCTCGAGAAGTGGGCCGGAGAGCTGGCGGGTTGGCCGAGGAGAGAGCATGCTGATTGGGTGACGGCGAAGGAGACGGACCGGAGCTGACCGAGGATTGGCCGTGGCGGCTGGGGAGGCGTGGCCAGCGCGCGGGAGAGGGAGCGCAAGGGAGCGGGCGGCGAGCCTGCTTGCCAGCTAGCCAGAGCCGCGGGCGAGCGCGGCTAGCGGGGCTCCAGTGGAGAGCGCGGCTGTGGAGGCGCGTTCCCCAGCTCCGCCGCGGCTACTCTCCACGGCTCGAGCACCCAGATTCTTTCCCTCCCCTCCCCTGCGCTAGGCCTGGGGTCGCGGGGCGGGGAGCGGAGGGAAGGGACGAAAGAGGAGGAGGTGAAAGCGGGGTGAGGGGCGGAGGGGTCCCGGCGCGGGGCGAGGCGCGCGCTGCCTCTCGCTCTCCCGCCGCAGCCGCCGCCTCCTCGCCGGCTGCCGCGGCCCGGGGGCGCCCGCACTATGCGGGCGGACTGCCGGCCGCCGCGATGGCGAGCCAGGCGGTGGTGAGAGCCGGGCGCAGCCCGCAGTGTCCCCAAGTCCGGGCCGCGGCTGCCGCCCCCGCCCGGGCCGCGCTCCCCCTCTCCCACTCCTGCTCCCTCCCTCCCCGCTCCAGCTCCTCCTCCTCCATGCCTGTGTTCCTCCTGCTCTTACTCGTCCTGCTCCTGCTGCTGGAGGACGCTGGAGCCCAGCAAGGTGAGTGGTCTCTGGGAAGTGAGCGGCTCTAGGAGCCCCAAGAACGGCGAGGCCGCGGGGGGCGTTGGGTCCCGGCGGCGTTGGGTCCCGGAGGTAAAACGAATCCGCAGCCAGGAAGGTGCGGTGGGCTTTCGTGCGTGGCCAGACCTGGCTGGGTACTTGCAGGGTTGCGTTGCAAGGGGCTCTGCCTGCCTGTCCCCCGAGTTGGCGTGGCTTTACTTTTTGGCAAGGCCATTCATTTTTCTGCAAAGAAGAACTTGAGACCCTGCTATGAAAGGGTCTCACGTTGATATTAGATCCTTCTTCTAAGGAAAATTTTGAGGAGGAAAAAGAGAATCTTTGGAAATGTGACTCCTAAAGTTGTGCTACATGGATGGACACAGTAGGAAGGCAAGGAAATTAAATAGCATCTGAACCTGTTAAAGACAAGCGGTGAAAATTATCGTCCTTTGTGAAAGCGAATGGAGTAGATTCTGGTTATCTGTGAGTCTTGGATTCAGACTGTTCTTTACAGTGCCTGCCTATTGAGGAAGGTAGTCTAGACTTGCCAGGGTCAAACACAGTCTGACCCAAAGGCTATGTTGCCCAAATGGAGCGTTCCACGTTAAAAGGGTAAACCTTTCCAGAAAGTGACAAAACTTTTTTCCAGTAAAATCCTTGAAAAACCTATTCCAGAAGCAAGCAAAACTGTTTATTGAATAATCATCATAATGGAAAGAGAACGATTTTTTTTTCCCTTTTAGCACTATTTTCCGGCAGTGTACTACAGTTTTTTAATCAGTTCGGCATAAGGTATTGAACACATTTTTCCATTTCATTGCCCATTTTATTGCAGTGAGAAAGATAAGGATTAGATTGTTACTTATTGCTGGAAAGAGCTTTTTTTTTTCTTATTTGCTCTTTACCTTTAAGTCCAATTTACTGTTGCTTTCATACCATTTTCAGTTACATAGGGAATCATGGCCATAAGACTGTCGTTAGGAAGATGCTGAAAGTTCGACAGGCATGTGCAAACCTAATCTCACTAACTATAAGGAAACAGTGTGTTTGGTAAACTGACCTCTTTAAATCCAGGCACATTTCTGTACAGAGTAACTCAAAATTTAGATGCTTAGCGTGTAGGTTTTAGTTAGATCATTTTCTTAAATGAATTATTGAACATCACAATAGGGTGTGAAATCCTTCGTTCCATTGAAGTTTCAGAGCCTGTATGCATGTATTTCCCTCCTGGTAGAGGGAAAAAAAAGACAAGCTTATATAAGGCAAATGCTTATTAGATTTACTTTGTGGCAGGCACAAGACTAAGTGGTTTATGTATATTAACTCATTTAATCCTCACCATAGCCAGCTAAGTATTGTTATCCCATTTCAAACATTAGGGAACTGAGACACAAAGAATATAAAGTCCTTGCTTGGAAAAAAATATGACTACATAAGCATAGTACTCTGACTGTTTTTGCTTATTTCTGTTTTTCTTATTTCTATAAACCTGAAAGTGTTTATATTATGTTTAAAAAAAATCTTGGAACAATGTAGAATCAGTTACATGTCTCTGTCCCAAATGAGGTGATTACCTTGTTTTTAGAATTTCTCAAGGATAGTCTAATCAGACATGCAACATTACCTCATTTTTTAAGGTTTAATATTTTTATTAGGGTATTTTAACAAATATGTTTCTCTTTCACAGTGTCATCTTATATGAACGTCAGTGTAGAGTAACACAAATAGAAATGATGCTGATAATTAAAAGACTGGCTCTCTAGTTGTCTTCTAAATTGGGGTACATTTTGTTAAATTGTTCAATCACTTCATAACTAAGTTTTCTACATCGTTAATATGAGAATGTCTACCTATCTCATAGTTGAATATAAACAAAGTGATAGCATGCAAAGGGAAAAGCATAATATAGCTATAAATGATTATTATTATTAATCTTGAGTTTACTAAGTTGACGTATTAAGAGCTAATTTGGTATACATCATCTGAAAACTCAGAAATTATGTGAGATTTGAATCCCCTGATTTTTAAAAATTATATTTTTTGCCCAAAGGACCCTAATAAAGTCTGCGGTAGAATTCCTTTTAAACCAGTCTTACCAACCTAACAAATGTGCTTGCTTCAGTGTCTGCCTCTGCTTGCTTCAGTGTCTGCCTCTGCCTGTATTCTCTCACATAACCTGAAAAGAAGTTGAATTTCAAAATGAGAAGCAGTGCTTTACACCTTTAGAATTTTTAATAGTGGTGATGGCCGTATGTTGTAATGTTAAGGTACAAGGCAGAGTTTTTATTCTATAAGAAGTATTAGGAAGAAGACTGGAAGGAAATAAAAAAATGTTGACCATTATTGTCTTTTGGTGGTAGAATTGTGGGTCATTTCTTCTTTTTACTTTTCCAAATTCCCTGCAGTTTGCATATAGTCAGAATAAAAAATAAACAAAAAATATTTTTTGATAAATAGGTTTTTTTCCCCTCAGCTGACATAGGTAGAAATGCATTTAATATGTATCTTGAGGTAGAACTGTGCTTCAGTGGTTCTTTTTTTTTTTTTAAATCTTTCTGACATTTTGAAATAGCAGAATGTATTATCTTCATTCCAATTAATACTATACATAGCTATTCCTCAGCAGATCTTCTGCTGACAGTGACTTATTTGGCTCAGAATAAAGTTTATCATTGGTTTGAAAATTGGTCTGTTCACAGCAGAGATGTATTTTAATCAGTCTTATTTCACTAATAAATTTATAAATAGATTCTGTTTATTTACATCTGTTTACTATGTTGATTTTTTAGATATGGCTTTTAAATCCATAGTTTTGAGTTTTATGTTGATCTTCAAAATGTTTCCTTTTTATTGAAAACTTTTTTTTCCTGTGAAATGTGCATCTCTAAAAAACTTAAATTGGTGAAACTTATGCTGATAGCATATTTGCTACTGTAATAAATTTACTTAATAGAAAGTTGATAGTCTACTATGATTGCATTTATGTCTCTTACATTATGACTGTAAGAATTTGGGTTACACCATCTCAGGAGCTCAGCTTCCTTATTTGTTCATAGAAGGTGTACCTACCTTCTGAATTAGAATGTAATTTGAATTTGGTAAAATATCAGGGAATTAATTTTATAAATCCATTAAGCCTGATTTGTTTAGGCCTATTAATATGACACTTTGTGAAGGTATTGATTTTTGTTTGCTAATTTAATAAATCTATGGAAAAAATCAGATTGGTTCTTAAAAAGAATGATTCAATTCCACAATGATATTTGGAACTAATATGTGAAAAAAGTTTGTATTCTGTCAAGTAATACTTTCATTTGCTTGTGATGCAGGGAAATATTTTTTCAACAATATTTGTGAGTCGTAAGAAATGAATTTATTTCTCTCTACAAAGAAACATTTGTAATAATTTCTAATATCGACATTAGGTTAATTTATAATTTCCATTGTCTTTCCTTGGCATGATAAAACATTAGGACTGTTTTTTGTAGTTTTATTCAGAAACAAAAATCAAAGCATCCTTTTCTGCTGTATTTATGATTAATTTTACACTATGAAACACAGCACACATTCCACATGTGTGAATGATCAGATTTAAAGTCCACATTTTTGAAACTTGTAAATGAAAAATTGATTGTAAAGTTACAGGTTAATGATATTTAGGTAAATTTCCCAATGTTATAAGCAAAAAGAAAACATTATTTCCCTCTGGAGATAGTTGATGAATTCTATTAGAACATCTGAACTTCATTCTAAAAGACAAAAAAAATCTTAAAATGATAAAATTGGTATAAGTAAAAATATCAGTATTAGAATTAAAATGATGAATGAATTTACAAAAGGAAATAATAATATAATATATGATGAGAAAAAGCTAGATTTACATAGGGGTAGATTTTAAATTTAGGACTACACTTAGCAAAATGACCCTGAGTTGTGAAAGCTCAGGTAGTAATGTTGGACAACAGTTGAATACATGCAAATGGACAGTTTCTATTTTCCCTTCTTGATTAGTTGGAAGGGTATAGAATGATGACATAAATTTAGAAGGATTAGGAAAAGCTGCATAAAAATAATGATATTTGCTAAATGTGATTGTTGAAATATGAAGTGACACAAGTTGCCAGTTTTCATTGTATGGCTCCTGGATTCAGCTTACTGTATAACAACCTTATGGCCATAACACTTTGTATTTATTTTTAAAATATTTTACAGATAAAAATGATAATGACTCAAAACTAAAGACTTGAATGATAATTATCCACAGTTCTACTTCCTAATCCATCAATTTATAATTTTGTATGTTACTTTTTCCATATTCAAATATCTACATAATCTTACATAGTTGTAATTTTAATAGTGTTGTGTTATGTTCTGTAGACAGCATGGTAAAATTGTTTCATAGGCTAATTTAACTCACATAAGCATGCTTACAAAATACAGCAAGACAAAAATTTTAAAATGTAAAATATTATTACCTGTATGATACAATTCAAATGTTATTGCATAATGTCTATGTAATTTTTTCACAGTTTGGTCCTTCCCTTCTATTCTGACCTAATTTCATGCCAGCCCCCCTCACACTTTATAATTAAGGTATAAGACTGAGCTACTTTTTATTCCTCTAATTTGTAAGTTCATGCCATTTTGCCTTGTTTCCTGTACTGATCTCTTTACCTATGCAGTTTCCTCTACTTGGAATGCCCTTACTAATTTTCCTTGTCTTCTCGGTAATCATCCTTCAAAACCCGTCTTGGATATCATCCCTTTATGAAAAGTTTTCCAAACCATTCCCCCATACTCATCTCCAGATAGTACATTCCATACTGTATTTTAAGTATTTGTTCCTGTCAGTGGAGAGAGTTTTATTCATTTTCATATTTCTAATACTTACCATGGTGTCTGTTGTTCAAATTCAAGAAATCAAGGCTGGAAAGGTCAGTGGAGACTGTATTGTGGAGGACTTCCCATTGAGAGGCAGACCGAGGATTTGTACATGTGATATCAGGCCTAACATCAGCCATAGGGGCCGTCTCTTTCACCCAGTCCATTTGTCCACCTATGGTTTACTTGTCTCTTCCCAGCCCAGGCACCCAGGTCCATCATCTCAACAATATTCTTCCCCCAGCCCTTGACAATTCCCAAACTTGGGGCTATGTGACAGTACCCACTGTCTTTCTCTGGTTCTGGATAGCTCAGAGTTATTAGAGAAAGTCATGTGGCCATTGTGATTAGATCTACCACAAATGAGGACTAGCTAATCAAGTCTCAAAAGGGGATTACTGCTTAGCAGCAGCATTTTGACTGTCTCACTTTGTGGAGCCGAACTCATACCCCCATCCTTCCTCATCCCTGCCCGTTGTGATTTTGCCTCCTGCCTCGCTTTTCCTCCTTCCTCAAACCTTGTCCTCTTTCACTTTGTCCAGAACACACTTCATCAGGAAATGTGAGTTTTGTTTTATTGTACTTTATACTTCTGTGGTGCTTTTACTCTATCTGGAAACATGCTCGAAATGCCATCGGCTTTTACACATCTCTTTTTTCAGTTGTTTGCTTTCCGCATACCTTATATCTCTGCTTTTTTCAGTAACAAACTTTTAAAAAGTAGACATCCATGCTGTGCATTTTCTTAGTGTCTGCACACAGCAGATATTTGTTAGATGATGAATTTCTTTTTTAGTCCTTTCAGTCTTGCTTCTGCCCTACAGAAACTGTCATTTAAGTCACCAGATTTTTGTTTTGGTTTACGTTTAGTCTGAAAAATCTGGGAGCTTTGTCTATCTTTGTTATTTTTTTTTTTACCTTGGGGGTCTTTTAAAGTCTAGAGGCTTTGGACTTAGACGTACTTGGATTTAAATACTAACCATGTTGAATTTTGAGATCCACTTAACACTCTAAATGTTTTTAAATATTTAACCTATCTCTCTTTTTAGAATGTATTGAAGGCTGGGACCAAATCTGTTTGGGTAGCCAGTCAATTTTTGTTCAATGAATCAATATGTGAGTGAAAATTTTGTTTCACTTTTCCCTACTTCGCAGTTAAAATCTCTGTTTTCAAATGTTTACTTTCTAATGAGACTCACTTTTCCATCCTTCTGCCTTTTATCCCCACCCCAGTTGTTTTTTAGGGAACTTCCAGCCCTAGCTCAGTGAGAGGAGTCAGACCATGGAATGGAGGGACGTGACAGCCAGTCATCGTTGTTCACACAGTTTGTCCTTAATTGGCCTCCAATGACCCAAACCTTAATACTGTTTTTGCCCCCTCCCTTTATACCTTTGCTCTGTCTCTTCAACTTTCTACCTATTGATAAATTTCAGCTTTCTTTGGCCTGCACCTTCTCAGATCATTTTCATGTTCATGGTTTATTTCTTCCCTCCTGACATACCCTTGTTTCTAGTTACTTTTTGCATCCTAGAAGCTAGCTTTATAGATCTGGATGTGAGGCAGACATTCTGTTGCATGGGTAGAGGAAGAGTATTTTAGTTAGGACTCTTGAGATTATAGAAAACAGAAAGCCATATCTGCTTAAGGTAGAAGGGAAAAGTATCAGGAAGATTCTGAGTCTTTGTTATAGCTCAACTAACCTAAGCCAAGGGGAAAGCAGAAATAAAGCTGGACTTCAGGAACCAAGGACTCAACTTAGTTCTTCACTTTTGCTTCAGCCTGGCTTTCTCTACATGGAAGGAATCATGGCTGCTGGTAGTCCCCAAGGCTTGCGGCTTTAACACTGGAGAGATTCTGGGATTTTCCGTATCGTTCAAGGTCCAGAAGTTGGAGGAAAGGATGAGCTGGTGTCACATTGGCCCAATGTGAGTTAGTACCCACCCTTGGACCAGTCAACTAACCAGGGGCATGAAGTCACGTAAAAACTGTTGGGAAATTACAGAGCACTTCCCAGAGGAAGGATAAGGTGGGTATTAGAGGCATCCTCTTCAAGGAAAAGGAGTGTTACATTCATAGAGAGGGGAGTACACTATATTTTAAATAACTTCTTATTGAACCCTTACAATTACCTTGGGAGGTGAGTGGCATCCATCCTCACCTCTGTACAGGTGAGGATGTACAGGCATATAGAGATGAAGTGCCCAGGATCTCTAAAGTTGGCATGTCTAGAATTTAAATCCAAGTCTGACTCCAGAGCCTATGTACTTTCTACTATGTCACTTGCCTACCATAAGACAAGACTCGTTTGAGTTTATTTCTGAATTCAACAGCATGTGTTAAGAGCCTCATTATATGTTTTATTTCTATGTGTATGGCTATAAAGGTGAATAGAATGCATTGTCTTCATAACAGAAGTTTATACCTTGATTTGGTAAACTGACATAACTATGCACAGTTAAGCATATCAAGTACAGTAAAGAGATTACGATAATGAAAATATAGGGAGAAAAACCAGGGACTTCAGAAAGGTTTCACGAAGGAGATAACATTGAGTAGGTATTTGCTAGGTGGATGAGAGGAGGAAGAACAGTATTCTTGGCAGAGTGGAATATCACATGCAGTGGCACAGAGATGAGAGAGTATGGAGTATGAGGGGAGTCACCCATCGTTGACAGCTACAGCAGAGAGGTTGTGGGAAAAGTCAGGAGATGAGATTGAAAGGGAATCAGGGGCCAGATGAGAATAGACTGTATCCTTGCTGAAGAGTTTGAGCTTTAGTGCATGATCAGTGGAAAACAGTTGAAGGATTTTTAAATAGGGGACCCACGTGGTGTAGTTAGTATTTAAGAAACACTGGCGGTGGAAAAACAAATACCATATGTTCTCACTTATAAGTGGGAGCTAAACAAGGGGTATATATGGTCATTAAATGGTGTAATGGACATTGAAAACTAAGAAGGAGAGGTGGGGGATAAAAATCTACCTATCGAGTACAATGCACACTGTTCTGGTGACAGGTACACTAAAAGCCCTGACTTCAGCATTGCACAACTTGTCCATGTAAACACTTGCACCCCCAAATGTATTGAAATTTTTAAAAAAAACACCACTAGCAGGAGTGTGGATAGTGGGTTACAGGGAGGAAAGACAGGAAGTGGGGAAGCCTGTTAGAGAACTTTGCAAAGCCTGCGCTTGTTCAGAGGGACTAAATTTAGAGATGTTAAGGAGATAGAGAGTATGAAACTTAATGACCAGTTAAATTGGAGAGAGCAAGGAATCAGTTAAATGCTGTTTTTTTCTTTCTGGAATCTTTTTCCTCCTCTTCACTTCTCCTATCCACCTGGGTTTCTGCCTAGGTAACTGCTATTTATCCTACACACATGCTATAAAGCACCCATTACTTCCCTTTAGTACACATCATTCCTGGAATTACTTGATATATCTATTTTACTGTATTGTAAACTCTATGAAGACAGGGGCCTTGCCTGTCATTTTGACTGTTGTCCCTAGCATATACTACAGTGCCTGTTATGTGGCAGTTTGTTCATTGACTGCTTGAGACTTGTTGAGCTTGAAATGCGATGAAACTTCTGAGCAGAAATGCTTAATATACGTAGGTAACAGATTTGAGGATGGGGAGAAAGATTGGAGACTTTGGAGCTTTCTACTCTTAGTGGTGACTGCTGTCATGGAGTAGGTGATATTGCCCACGTAGACTACAAACAGTGGGGGGAACTGAAGAATGACAGCGACAGTCAGTAGTAAGAAGTTTACAGTTAAGTCTGGCACGTTGCAGTTAGAGAGTTAAAAGAACTAAGACGTGGAAGGAGAGTTTTAAGAAGGAGGGAGGGAAGATCGCAAGGAAAGGAGAAGCATGGAAGGGAAGGAAATGCTAGCAATGCCAGATGCTGTGTAGATAGGTTACAGAAGATAAGGATGGAAAAGTATCCGTTGGCTTTTGGCAGCTCAGAAACTGACTGCTTTAGTGAATGTTTTCATTGGATAGATCGGTCTGAGTATTAATTTCCTACTGCTGCTACAACAAATTACCACAAACTTAGTTGGCTTAAAACAGCAGAAATTTATTGCCTCATGGTTATGGACGCTAGACACTGGGGTATCAGCAGGGCCGTGATCTCTTAAAACTCTAGGGGAAGATCCTTCCTTGTCTCTTACTAGCTTTTGGTGGTTGCAATCCTTGGTGTTCTTGGCTTCTAAATGCATCACTCCAGTCTCTGCCTTTGTGGTTACATGGCGGTCTCCCTTTGCCTGTGTCCAAATTTTCTTCCTCTTAAAAGGACACCAGTCATTACATTAGGGCCTACCCTAAATCCAGAATGACCTCAGTTTAACTTGATTACATTTGTGAAGACCCTGTTTTCAAATAAGGTCACATTCATAGGTACTAGAAATTAGGATTTGAACATGGGAGACACAGTTCAACCCACAACAGTCTTGAAGATGAATTTCAGTACCTCGATGTTAGAATGGGAGGCAAAGAAATAAGACATCAAGTGTAGACAACTGAAGAAATCTCTTTGTAAAAGAAAGGAAAAGAGAGAAATAAAATAGTAGATGGGGCAGGGGGCAGTCACAGAGTGGAAAGAGGTTCTTTTGTGTTTAATTGTTGCCGTTAACTGTTAATGCTTTAAAATTTCTTCAAGTGCAGATTCTAGACTCCACTAAAGATCTACCTTATGGAGTATAATTTGCAAAAAGGACAAAATCATCACTGTCATGCAGATATGAGATGAACATGTCACATATTTTATTCAACTCATTAATTAAAGAGGGAATCAGTAAAATGTTAAAACTGATCCATAGAGTATTTGAGAAGCTAGGTGTTTATAGGTAATGTTAGGATGCAGTTGCTAGTTTAGTTGGCCAGAACTGATTAATGGCCGACAGGGTCATAAACTGTAACCTTTAGGTTATTTTTTTTAACTATAGAGAAATTTTATGCATCTCTACCAAACAACAGTTAATACTGTGATCTTTAATCAGTGATAAATATTGATAGCAAGTTGAACTAATTATTTTACCATATAATTTCGGATGGCTTTTGCCGTGTATGACATTTAAAGGATATGCTGCTCACATTTTTTTAACCTATTTCCAAGTTTCAGATGACTTTTTTGACATACTTATTAGAATATATGGAGGTAGAGATAGGAGCCTGAGAACCTTTAATTTAATTAGCCCTCAGGCGATTCTGATGTTGACTACACTCTGAGAACCACCACATAAGAGAATATGAGAATAGTGAGTGGCATTGCTTGCCCATCTGAGGTTGGAACCCAACAATAAAAAAAATGTAGGGATGGAGAAAGATGTACCATGTGAACACTAATAAAAAAAAAAAAAAGCTGGAGTAGCTGTATTGATTTCAGACAAAACTGACTTCAGAACAAGGAAAATTACCAGGTATAAAGAGGACATTAAAAAAATTAAGTCAAATTAAAAGTTAAAATAGTACCTTGAATTATCTGTTTGAGATTTAGAGTGATGCAACTTAAGAAATTTCACAGTTACAGGACTGATGTAGTACTTCCGGTTAAAAAATTCACAGTGCTAAACAATACATTAAAAACTTCATTGTAGCCAAACGAAATAGGATGTAGTAGTTAACAGTTGTAACTTATTCTTTCAAACACTTGTCTATTCCCTAAATGCTCCATACTTGCTTTTTCTTTTTATTATAAGATCTCACAGATGTATTATAAGATGTGATAGAAGTGACACTTACTTAGAGAAAGTATAGTCAGGCTCACCAGTTCATAATGATAAAAAAAAATCCTCGAAAACTCATTGGAAAAGTGTAAACCTTTCATGGTTTGTAATTATTGTAATGAAAGTTACATTGCTCTACATTTTTGGCATATTTTTGTGGCTGTCCTGTATTTGTATTTGCTGTTGTTAGAGGAATTTTTTTTGAACATCACAGTGAATTATCTTAATGAGCTCAGTTGTTAAGATAATATATATTATTTATTAGTAGCAACATGACTAAAGCCTGGGAGTAGTCTGGACGATCACATGGAATCAGCATCACAGGCACATACGCAAAAACCACACTTGATTTGGAGTTTAATTAGAATAGCCTAAAATGAGCTTGCATTCCTTTTTGCATTAATTCATCATCATTTAAATGTTTAATGTTCTTCCTGTTTTCTCTAGGGATAAGTAGTTAAAAAAAATTACTCAGTTCTTTTCCTGGAACAATACCAAAATTTATATCTGGCTTAACACATCTGACCTTATACTCCTTCAGAGGAAGTGAACACATGTTCTATGAGTAATCCCCTAGATGAAATGTACAGCCAAACAAAGGAGCAGTAAGATCAAATTCTAATGTTTTTTTTTTTCTCCACTGAAATAAAATTCAGAAATTACATTAGCAAGTTTCTACCCTTTGTGGTAAGATAGTCTGGTGGAGACAATCTGGGGAAGGAGCAGCTGTCAGTGATGGTGATGGAGTAAGAGGAGAAAGTTGGTGAAGTTGGAGTTGGTGAGAGTGTGTAGACTGGTCCTATGATACTCATTTTGGAAGTTGTTTTCCCAATAGTAGCTGTGCTCTTTCTGTCAATACTGTCTTGTGAAAATGAGTAATAGTAGGTGGTGCCACCTGGTCACTAATCATTATTCTTCCCCGTGTACAAAGCTAATCAGAAAATTTGGGGATGATTACTCGTGTTTCTATTAGCACCCTTGCCTCCTAATGTTAAGAGTTCCTAACCTAGAAAAAAAATTGAGATCTATAGACTAATAAAAAGAAGCTTTCTTTTCTTTAACTTAAAAATAAAGCATTCCATTTACTTTCTTAAAAATTGGTAAGTGGGAACACAAAACTCTTTAGTATTACTGCTGATCTTTGGGAGAAAACTATTCCCTGGGTTGTGCCCTTAGTGAGTAGAACAGCATTACCCTCTGGGCCAAATGAAATCCAGCCAAGAACTAAACCAGATCTTTAGTCTGAGGTTTCCTAGCTTTGGCTGTAAGTCAGTGCTTTTCAATCTCAGTACTGTTCACATTTAAGGTGGATCATTCTTTGTTCTGTGGGGCCGTCTTGTGCATTCCAAGGTGTTTTAGCAGCATTTATGGCCTCTACCCACTAGATGCCAGTAACATTCCTCCGCCTCCCGCTGTGACAACTAAAAATGTCTCCAGATACTGCCAAATGGGAGATAAACTCAATCCTGTGGGATCCTCTTTCCATCCTCCACTCTCCCCAACCCCTGTTTGAGAACCACTGCTCTAAGTGTATTAGATGATTTGATGATAAAGAATATTTTCCAGATTTTAGTTTTACTTTTAAATACCTTGTCCTATTTTAAGTATCTTGGTAGAATAGGCTTTACTTTTAAGAACTATAAAAATAAACTGGAAAGACATTACTAATTTGGGGGTGAAAGTGAGGACAAGGTCTTTCCTTGATTTGAGAATTCAACAAATGACCTTTGAATGCCTACTACAGTGTTCTTCAGACAGCAGGTGGGAACCCATTAGTGGGTCATGAAATAGTTTAGCAGGTCAGGAATATGCATGCAAGAGTGTATAGGGTCACAATGTAAAATGTATTTCTTACTTTGGAATAGCAGAAAAATATATGAATATGTTTATGCCCAGCCTTCCCTTTTGAACTGAAATATTCTAAACTATACTTCATAGCAGTAGGTGCTTAGTTAAGCTGTTTATCTAATCAGGTTAAACTTGTCAAATATTCTTTGAAATATGAAAGATCCAGACTTGTTCATTGCAGTAGATTGGAGGCTTACTTTTAACTTTGGTTTCTGGTGCATATCATCTTATTTGTGAGAGGAGGAAGCTCTGAACTCCATCACATATTTTAGAACATTCTTGGCACATTACTTGCAGACTGTTAATGCCCTCCCCCTTCACAAGATTCTGAAAAAGGACAGCTCCATTTTAATTGTTTTCTTCATCAGCATGCATGCAAAAGTCCCATTTTTCATCAGTTTTTCTTTTGTTAACTTTTGCAGAAATTACGCTTTATCAGGTGGAAAGGGAAAGAAATGTTTTGTGTATTTATTGAGAATCAAACATAAACATCGGCATAAGACATCTAAAAATTATTCCTAACACTCTGCGCTCTTTTTGTAAAATTCATTTTAGAATGACAACCTTAAGCTGAATAATAGCCTATGAAGAATACATGAAATGTGACAATCTGCTGTTACAAAGTACTGGATCTGCCTGTTAATAGGAAATTCTTGACTTTCTGAAATCCATCAACAGCTCCAATCACTTAAAAAGCTGTCTTAGTTTCTATTTACGAAAGAAAATACATCTATATTTTGAGTTATTTCATTTATTCAGTGTCTTTTTTTAAAGGTCGAAACACTTCCAGGAAGCATGTTTTCATCTTTTCAATAGTAAGAGAACATTTCAGACTAGTTTCATAATGTTAGAAACTCTTCTTAGGATAGTTGTTTTTTTCTCTAAGGAAAAATGTTAATGATTATTCAAAAGTTATTTATATTACTATTCATTTACTTTCACAGTGGGGATTTTTATACTACTGTGTTTTTAATTTAGCTGATATCCAGCAGAGATATTCAAGATTTTCATGTTAGTTTCAGGGGAAATTTGCGGTTATTTTTTTTTCTGGATTGTATAACATCCCAAGTTTTATATTTGCGAAAGATCAGTGGGTATATTGCACAAAACCCCACATATTTATTTCATTCTGCTTTTATGTATTTTTGTATTATTGAGCTGCTATGCCTAGTTCTTGCATGTAAAATGAAAGCAAGTATAGAAGATCGCTAAAGTTTAATGTTGATTAAAAGCTAAGCTTTATATGAGAAATATTTGTTTAGGAAGCCATATTACTATTATACTATTGATCTTTAAAAGTAGACTATGGAGTGATACTAATATGGATTTGAGAATAAAATTTCTTTATAAGCAAAGGATATGATTTTTAAGTATTGTCATAAGAATTTAGGCGCAGAGTTGTTCCTTCATTAAAGTTAGTTTTAAGACTAGTTTGAAATTACTTTTTCATAGGTTAATACAGTTGCCTTATTCATTCAATTAGTAAACATTTATTTAGCAGCCACTACTTGCTAGATACTATGTGAAGTTCTTATTCATAGGACTTTAAAAGACTTCATCTGTTCTAGTAAATGATATCAACACTATATTGTCATAAAAATAATAAATCAAGATAATAGAAAATCCTGTTACAGCCATCTATGTCCATATTGAAGTTAAAACCCAGCAATGTCACTTTTAATATAGCTTTTTGTGAAAGTACAGTACTATTCCAAAAGGTGATTATAAATAACTCTTTTGAAGTAGAAAAAAACTATTATTTTAAAAGGATACATTCATGATCCTATTAGAAAAGATTCATTTGAATCCCATCATTGCAAAATGCTAAAAAGCATAATTGGAGCAGCAGCTGAAAATTCTAAATGACCATTAATGCTTCCTTCTGGGTGCTCAGTGAAAAAAAAATACAAACTTTATGATAAAAGGAAAGATGCAAATATTTCATTTTTATAAACAATATGTTAAGTTACCTACGTTTCCAAATCCAGTTGCTGAAGAAATCTCTGGGGCAAATAATGCTGCCAAGACATGAAGGTCATTTTTCCTAATCTTTAATAAGCCATTAAACTGCTACTTTTTTCTTTGGGGGAGGGACTACTAAAAAAGTCAAATTTCAATAGAATATAGAATTAAACTTCATTAAATAGTAATAGATTGAAGAAGGAATGCCTTGTAGTCTGTAATATGGTCAGTAATCTGCATAATCTTTAGTATGTATTAAGTGATTTTTTAGAAATTATTCAGCATCTCACAGATTTTAGGAGTTGTAAATAAATAGATGAAGCCGATCACATATTTTTACATTTACTTTTTCAACAATTACTGTAAATTGGTACTCTTAAAGATGAAATTTATCATGATATGTATATATATTTACTGTTATGTTTACTTTTTTTGTTCAGAATTGGAAGTTCTTTGAACTTATAAATTATATAGGTAATCATTTATTATTTTGACCTAACTTGGCTTCTCTTGGCTCCTATGAGTAGATACATTAAGAACTATGTCATCTGTTTCATCTTGTGTAAAGAAAATATTGCTGGTATAAAATACCCAATGTCATACTTATTTTTAAATCTTCACAAAAAATCCTCATTACTTGTAGTATAAGTTAAAGATGGAAGAGCAATTTATCATTCTTTTAACTTTTTTTTTTTTAAAGGTGATGGATGTGGGCACACTGTACTAGGCCCTGAAAGTGGAACCCTTACGTCTATAAACTACCCGCAGACCTATCCCAACAGCACTGTTTGTGAATGGGAGATCCGTGTAAAGGTGGGAGAGAGAGTTCGCATCAAATTTGGTGACTTTGACATTGAAGATTCTGATTCTTGTCATTTTAATTACTTGAGAATTTATAACGGAATTGGAGTCAGCAGAACCGAAATAGGTAGGACATTTTCTTGTAAATGTACATGTGAATACATCATTGTCCCAAGTTTGAAAACTAAAGGAATTTTTGATACTTAACATTGAATAACTGTGTTGCATAAGGCAGTATGTGAGAAATTGTTGAAAATGTGTGGAGATCTCAAATTTGAATCTTTCATGAAGAGAAGATTCTTGTCTGTTTACCTTGTTCATTTACTTTTCTAATAAGCCTGTGTTGGTGCCTTTGCCACTGTACTACTTCTAAGGAAGAAGTTAATTATCTAATTTTTTATTTTTTCCTTTGGTCATTTTATTTGCAGTTGAAGAATACAGATATAATTCGTGCTTAAGAGGCAGTATAGCATGGTGATTAAGAGCATGGGTTTTGGATCCAGACTTCCTGGGATTAAAGCCTAACCCTAACTCTGCCATAGCTTGTTGTTTGACCTTAGGCAGGTTGCCTGACGCTGTTTTCTCACTCATAGATTAGGGAATGAATAGTATATGTAAAGTGCTTAGAACAGTACCTGACACTTAAAATATGCTTAATAAATGTTACATGCTATTGTTATTATTCTTGATTAAGAGCAGTGTTTATCAATAATAGCTGCATTTTAGAGTCACATGAGGAGATTTTTTTTTTCTTGTCTTTTTTTTTTTTTTTTTTGAGACAGAGTCTTGCTCTGTTGCCTGGGCTAGAGTGCCGTGGCGTCAGCCTAGCTCACAGCAACCTCAAACTCCTGGGCTCAAGCGATCCTCCTGTCTCAGCCTCCCGAGTAGCTGGGACTACAGGCATGTGCCACCATGCCTGCCTAATTTTTATATATATTTTTAATTGTCCAGATCGTTTCTTTCTGTTTTTTAGTAGAGACGGGGTCTTGCTCTTGCTCAGGCTGGTCTTGAACTCCTGACCTTGAGCGATCCGCCCACCTTGGACTCCCAGAGTGCTAGGATTATAGGCATGAGCCACCACGCCCGGCCATGAGGAGATTTTTTTAAAAATACTGTATACCTGGTTCCCCTCCTGGACCAGTTGAATCAGAATTAATTGAATAGGACCCAGGCTTCAATATTTTAAAAGCTTCCGAGGAAAAATCTGTTTTGCAGTCAAGGTTTAAAAACTCTGGCTTAGAGATCAGTGCCTTTCTCTTAAACAAGAAAGGTGGAAAATTTTATAAGGCTGTTTGGGTGAAATAACATTATAAAATTAAGAACTCTTGACTTCTCTGAGTTTATTTGGAAACATTTATTGGTACCAGTGTGTAAAATATCTTTCAGAACTATAATAGTTCTGGGTTCTAGTATGGATTCTAGTGTCCTATGCTTTAAATACCATACTATGTTCATCCTCTGGCCTTCTCTCCATCTCTACCCAAATCCTTCATCTCTTCTCTACTTTTTGGCCTCTTATCTACCAGAGGAAAGATTTCTGCCCTATTTTCCTGGCTGCTGAAAACCTGTATTGTTTCTTAGTCAATTCTTGAGTAGTTCCATGAATATATGGTGTTGGATAAAGTTTTAGGAACTCAAATCACTGGAGGATGTAGAAACACTGTTGCCGGAATACTAATAGAAGACAACTGGATAACAAATGCCTGCTGAGGATGCAGTAGAGCGTAGACAGTACCACCTGAGCACTCTTGAAACACCAGTGAAAAAAGGAGAACCACAATCTGGTCAAGCCTCTAGCATTTTACAGGAAATCATGGAAATAGAGAAATACATTACACTGACTGTGAGGACTAAATTAAGAATATGAGAAATTCTATAGAACAAATGACCTAGATTTAGATTCTTCAACATATAAATAGAATTTTTAAAAAGAAAGACGACGAGGGAAAGGGAACTGTCCTACTTTGAGACATATCTTCCAGAAGTAATGTGTGGACTTTGGGTCTTGATTCAAACTAACCAGCTGAAGGAAGATATTTTTAAGATTAGAGAGAAATTTTAAGAGGAACTGGGTATTCAGTGATGGTAAAGAATAATTGTTTTAGATGTGGTAATGTTATAATTGTTTTTTAAGTTTTAATTTGTTAGAGACATTCTGAAGTTCAAATGAAATGTCTAAAATTTATTTTTAGGTATTTGAGGAAAAGAATGGGGGAGAGGGATAGGCGAACAAGAATGGCACATTGGTAAAGCTGAGTAACGGGCACATGGGAATCACTATACTCT
>NW_012149730.1:2759047-2844845 GCF_000956105.1 Propithecus coquereli | reverse complement strand
TGACATGGGAAAAATTTTTAGCACAGCATTTAATCACTCACTGGGTTGTAGTCACTCCAGGAGTTACTCGCTAAGTCCTTTCTGCAAGTCACTGAACTTGCCCGGACTGCAAAGTCATATTTCGCACTGTAAGAAGATTAAATGAAGTAATACTTTGCTGTGTTTGGCATGTAATGGGTGTCTAATAAATCTCAGCTGTCCCTTATTTCCACTGTTACTTGTCTTTTCCCTATTCTCTGCACATGGGTGAGTGAAAGCTGCAGAAAGGTCAGGGGACTGAGTGAGGATGGTTCCTGTTGGACTTTAGTTTGCACACCTCCCCCATCACCACCTACCATGTACCCACTGGTCTTCCATTTTGGTAGCAGTCTATGGTTACTGGTAGAAAGATAAGTTTCCTGACATATTATAGAGACATAAAGGTCATTCAAGAATAACCATTTAACATTCTGGTTAAGATAGATCTGCAGAGAATTACAGGATAGAAACAAATGCATCGTGGGCATCAAGCTTCCAGTGATAAGGGCACTGAATCCTCTTTACCCTGTATCACCTTTTCTCACTGCCCCTTTAGAAAAGAGGCATTAAAGGAGAGGACAGTTCTTGGTCTGTGTTTCATGATGTTGATGCGTTTGAAGTATATGGGCTAATTATTTTGTAAGATGTTCCTTAATTTGGTTTGTCTGATGCTTCCTCATGATTAGATTCAGATTACAGACTTTGGCAGGAATACCACAAAAGTGATGTTCTCAGTGTATTGTATCATGGCACACGATGTCAGTTTTTCTGGTGATCTTTGCTTTGTTATCTTGGCTAAGGTGATGTCTCCCAGGTTTCTACGCTGTCCCTATGTTTCTCTTGATAATTAATCCATATCTAATGGGGAGGCTCTTTGAAATGATATAAATATCCTGTTACTCATCAAACTTGTACCCACTAGTTTTGGCATACATCAATGATTCTTGTCTTCATCAATTATTAATATTATTTTCTAATTTCATTATTTCTTCTGTGTTGTTTAGGTTTTTTTTCCTACTGAAAAAGACCTTTCCCTTCTATCCCATTTGTTTGTTTGTTTACATCAGTGTGGACTCAGTGAATTCTTATGTTAGTCTGTGGCTTATAACTCTTAACTATCATTATTTATTTTGATGCTCAGATTGTCCCAAATCTCCAGTAGGAGACTCTTCAGGCTATTGTGATGTCCTTACCATACTTTTTGAGTACTTCGTCACATTCTGGCACAGGATATTCTAGGTTTATCTCGTACTTGCCCTGCCCAGCCCTGGAGTCAGCCATTTCTTCAAGGAACTCTGGTTCTTCTTAGTGGAGAATAGTGTTAGAAATCAATGTCTGGTCACTAGGTTTAGACCAATGGGCTGCCATGCCCTGTCAACAGACAGATTTAGTAAATAGATATATGTAGATGCATACATAAATATATGTACATATATCTATTCTGATATTTATCTGCCTATATTTATTAAAGAACATGAATTCATATTGATACCTTTAATCCTAATTCAACATTATAGGGTTCATTCTATCCTTTTCCTATTCATATTTGTAATTCCTCTGACCATAAGAAATCTATCTCCCATTATCTATAACATATTTACTTATTTGCTCAGTGCTATAACTAGAAAATAGTTTTACAATTGCTAGCCCAGGGCTCTAAGTGAAAGGAGCCTGCTTCCTAGAATTCATATTTGTTTAGTGTCTTAACCTGAGGATTTACAGTCTAAATACTGTGTTCAAAAATTCCGTGGGCTAGTTCTTCCCCTCCACCTTCGAACCTTGAATGTGGTTATGTTATTCATTTGACATATCGTTTGGTTCATTGGGATTGGTCCTTAGGAATAAGTTTGTCTTCTTTGTTGCTGTTATAAGTGAAGATGTTTTATTTGTTTGCCATTACATACTCTAACTTGTTCCTAATTATTAATATATAAAGACTAGATTTCTGTATGTTTATGTTATATCCTATTCTACTGAGGGTTTTTTTTATTGTTTCAATTAGTTTTATCATTTGCTTCCTAGAGATTTTCAGATACACAGTCACATCTGCAAATAGAGTTTTACTTCTATTTTTTCAGTTCTTATGCCTGTGATTGATTCTCTTAACTAATTGAGTTGGCTGCTACCTCCAGGACTATGTTAAACAATAGTGGAGATGGTAGGTATCCTTTCCTGGTTCCTGATCTTAGTGGAAATGTTAGAAGTGCCTTAGCTCAGGCCGCCATAACAAAATACCATAGACTGGGTGGCTTAAAAAATAGCAATTTATTTTCTCACAGTTCTGGAGGATAAAAATCTCAGATCAAGGTGCCAACCAATTCAGTTTCTGTGAATGTTTTATTCCCGGCTTTGAGAGGGCCACTTTCTTACTGTGTCCTTACATAATGGGGTTGGCGGGTTGGGGGAGAGAGAGGAAGCTCACTCATGTCTCTTCTTCTAAGGACACTAATCCTGTTGGGCAGGGCCCCCACCTTTATGACCTCATTTAATTTTAGTTAGCTCCCTGAAGGTCCTACCTTCAAATACAGTCGTATTGGGGATTGGGACTTAAGCATATGGATTTTGGGGGGACATAAATATTTGGTCCATAACAGGAAATATTGTTCAATTTCTATTTTTCTTAAGTGTTTGTACCAGAAAAGAGTGTTGAATTTTGTTGGAAAGCTTTTTAAGCACATATGGAGATAATTACATTTCTCCTTAAATCTATTAGTATGGTGTGTATATCAATGAGTTTCCTCATACTGAACCAAGTTTACATTTCTGGAATAAATATTGTTTGGTTATGTGGGTCATTCTTTTTATGTGGCATTAAATTATGTTACACAGTATTATATTTAGTATTTTTACATAAATATTAGTAAGTGATATTAGTTTGTAATTTACTGTGCATTGTCTTTATCAGGTTTAGGCATTGATGTTACACATAAATAAAAAGAATTATGATGTTTTCCTTCCTTTTTTGTTCTCTGGAGAATTGTACAAAGCATTTGAACAATCTAGATTTTGAAGATTTCAGTCTGTAAAACCATCTGGGCCTGGCGCTTTTGTGATAGGGTAGTTCCTTAAAGACTTTCTTTATTTCTTCTATGGAAACTGGTCCGTGTAAGCTTTCTATTTAATGGGTTCAATTTTAGGAAACTGTATTTGCCTAGTAAATTATCCATTTCACCTAGCTTTTAAAATTTATTTGTTGCGATGTCTGCAAAATAGAATCTTAAATAATTTTTTCTAATGGTTATTTCAGTGTTTTTTCCCCAATGGTTATTTCCCCATGTCTTTTCTTGTTAAACATATTTGTACTTTCTCCTCTTTTTTGCCCATTAAGTTAGCCAGTAGTTTGCTTATTTTGTTAACTTTTGTCAAAAAATGAATTTTGATTTATGATTTTTCTGTTCTGCACATTATTAATCTGTGTTTCTATTTTCATGATTTTCTTCATTTTGCTTTCCTTTGATTCACTTTGCTGTTTACTATGAATAGTTTTTAGCTAAGAATTTAATTCACTTGTTTTTATTTCATTTTTATTAAAAGTATCTAAGCCTATGAATTTTGCTTTGATCATATCCTTAAGATTGATATTCACAGATTAATATATATCAGTTATATTGCTTATATGTCAATTATATTGTTTTTTAGGAATTCTGTAATTTTGGTTTGTCTTTCTCTTTTACCCGATCAATAATTGTATGGTTTATTTCCAGTTCGAAGGACATTTCTTTGTTATTGTCAGTAATTTCTAATTTTATTGCATATGGTCAGAGGACATTATTTGTAATATTTCTGTTTTATGGAACTTACTGAAAATTTCTTTATAGCTAATGTATGATCTTCTTTGTGAATGTGTCATGTATGTTTGAGAAGGTTTATTCTCTAATGTCAAGATATAAAGTTTGATATGAAGCCAAAGGAGGTCTCATTTATTTTGCTGTTCAGGTCTTCTATATTCTTATATTCTGTATTCTATATTCTTACTTGATCTCCTGTTTGGTGTGTTTCTTTCTCTCTTTCCTTGCTGTATCTCTTGGAGATTTTGTTTTATAAGGTTTTATAAAGTTGTTATGTTATTGCATAGGCATTCATAATTATAATACCTTCATTTTAAAATTGTGACTTCTAGCATTAAAAAGCTTCTCCTTTTGTCTCGCTTAGTACTTTTTAGTTTGAATTCTTTGTTTGACACGCCCTCTTCCTTCTTTCTTTCTTTTTTTTTTTGAGACAGAATCTCACTCTGTCCCTGGGTAGAGTCCAGTGGTGTCATCGTAGGTATTGCAACCTCAAACTCCTGGACTCAAGCAGTCCTCTTGAGCTGGGACTACAGGTGCATGCCACAATGTCTGGCTAATTTTTCTGTTTTTTCAGTAGAGACGGGGTCTCACTCTTGCTCAGGATGGTCTCAAACTCCTGAGCTCAAGCTATCCTCCTGCATTGGCCTCCCAGAGTGCTAAGATTCCAGGTGTGAGCCATCATGCCTGGCCTCTTATTTCTTATTGTTTTCATTTTCCTGATATATATGTCTTTGCCCATTTCTTTATTTTTAGCCTTTCTGAACCATTTTTTTTGCGTGGGGGTATTTCTTGTGTGTAGCATATTTTTGGCTGTTTGTGAACCAAATTGAAAATTGTTTAATAATTGAGTTAAATCCATTTGCATTTATTTATAAAACTGATACGTTTTGGCCAGGCGCGGTTGCTCACGCCTGTAATCCTAACACTCTGGGAGGCCGAGGCGGGTGGATTGTTTGAGCTCAGGAGTTCGAAACCAGCCTAAGCAAGAGCCAGACCCCGTCTCTACTAAAAATAGAAAGAAATTAATCGGACAACTGGAAATATATAGAAAAAAATTAGCCCGGCATGGTGGTGCATGCCTGTAGTCCCAGCTACTAGGGGGGCTGAGGCAGAAGGATTGCTTGAGCCCAGGAGTTTGAGGTTGCTGTGAGCTAGGATGACGCCACGGCACTCTAGCCTGGGCAACACAGTGAGACTCTGTCTCAAAAAAAAAAAAAAACAAAAAACTGATATGTTTTGTCTCAACTCTTTCATGTTATTTGTTATGTGTATTATGTTATATTTGCTATGTTTATTTCTCTACATTGGTTTTTCTTCCCCTTTCAAAAACTTCTTTTGGTGCTTAGTAAGGTTTATAGTTTTGTTCTAGGTACTACCTCTCAATTTATATGTTTTAAATGCCTGTAGTCCCTTTTGTCTTAATCTTTTACTATCTGATTTGTCCATTTTAATGGTATCCTTTCTCTCCTATGTATTGCCTATACAGCATTCAATGAACTATTCTACTTTCCTCTTCCATCTCTTTCCTATTTCCTCTCTTAGTTTGTTTATTGTTGCTACAACCGAGTAACTGAGGCTGGGTAATTTTTAAAGAAAAGAGGTTTATTTGGCTCACAGTTCTGGTGACTGCGAAGTCTTAGAGTGGGCAGCTCACTTGGTGAGGTTCTCTTGCTGCTTCAACTCATGGTGGAAAGTGGAAGGAGGCTCCTGAAAAGAGAGAGGATACCAAGGAGGCTGATCTGTTTTATAACAACCCACTCTTGGGGTTGGGGTAATTAATCCTTTCCCACAAGAGCAAGAACTCACTCCTGTGAGGCAGCATTAATTAATACATGAGGGACCTGCCACCATGGCCCAGCTACCTCCCTTTAAGCTCCACTTCCCAACACTACAACAATTAAAATTCAATATGAGTTTTGGTGGGGACAAACCAAATCCAAATCAAAAGACTCTTTGTCAGAATATAAATTTGTAACACATAGTCTATATCATATAATATCATATATCATATCATATAATATCATATCATAGTCTATATTATTCTCCAACCCCATCTCTAAACTTTCTAGATCTATAATTAAATATAATCAGTGCTCACTGTCATTCATTTTTGCTGAAGTTCTCCCTGTTATATATCTGTTAGGTTGATTCTTTAAGAAGAGCTTATGGGTACAGATGTTGCATGTTGAAAACTGCTTATGTTTTTTTACCTTTTATGACCTTGAGACTTGAGGGAGCAGCTTGATTATATATAAATCCTGAATTCACATGTTTCTTTGAGTTTTTTAAAAAATGCTTTTCCATTATTACCTTGCTTTATATTGTTTTTTGAGAAGTCTGATGTCAATTGAATTTTCTTGCCTTTATAAGGTATTTGATTTTTGTATAGAGACCATGAGGATTTTTTTTCTTTACCTTTACGGTGTAATAGTTTCATGAAGATACGTGTTGAAGCTGATCATTGCAGGTTAATTTTCACTGGTATCCAATGGGCTCTCTTAATATATAGATTTAGGTCTTCCTTTATTTCTAGAAAGTTTTCTTAGATTATAGTGTTAACCTTTCTTATTTATTTATTGTAAAGGACAAATTAAAAATTGTATGTAGACATGGTGGACAACATGATGTTTTGGTATATGTATACATTGTGTTATGGCTAAATCAAGCTAATTAGCAAATATATTACCTCACATACTTATTTTTTTCTGATGAGAACACTCAAAATCCCTTCTCAGTAATTTTCAGGTATAAAATACACTATTATTAACTATAGTCACCATGTTGTACAGTGAATCTCTTGAACTTATTCCTCCTGTTTAACTGAAATTTTTGTGTCCTTTGACCAACATCTTCCCAGTCTATCCCCTCAACCTCTACTTCAACTCTGGTAACCACCATTCTACTCTTTGCTTCTATGAGTTTGTCTTTTATGTTATCTTTTAAGAAATGCCTATTTAGGTCTTTTGCCCATTTTTTAATTAGGTTCTATCTTCTTGCTTTCGAGTTTGAGTTCCTTATATGTTTTGGATATTAAACTCAACAGATTTTTGGTTTGTAGATATTTTCTCTCATTCTGTAGGTTGTCTTTTCACTCTGTCGATTATTTTCTTTGCTGTGCAGGAGCTTTCTAGCTTGAGGCAATTTCGTCTATCTATTTTTTAAATTACGATATTTCTGTTGCATTGTTTTGTGTTTCTATTTTAGATACTTTAATTATACATAAATTGAGCGTTCTTTGCCATTATAGCCACATTCATTTCACTCACATTCTCACTGATGCTTTTTACTTTTTTAATTCCATTTTCATTTTTTTCTTCTTTTCAATATTCCCTATCACGTTTTCATTAGAATCTATTATTGCTTGTACACGTTATAATGCAGTCTTCATTCTTCATTTTTGACATAATTTTGTGTTTTTTGTACTTCTTACCTGAGATCAGTCAACATCGTTTCTTTCTGCTTTTGGTTCATTTGTGTTTTTAGTTTCTGAATTTTTGTTTCCAGAAGCTTTATCATTATCTTAAATGTTTGAGGGCATTTAATTAATTTTGGAGTGTTGTGTTACAGTTTCCTTCTCCTTTGCTATTGTTTTTATTGTGGGAGAGGGTTGTTTTTAAAAACTGATTATTGGGATTCTCATTTTTTGTTTTCTTTTTTTACTATTTTTGCTCTTTGTTTCCTTGGCCAGGGCTGGCAGTTTGTAGTGGTTTATAAGGTATGTAGTTTATGATCAGTAAGGTAACTATTTTTTCTTTTTTCTGAGAAGAGGTTTTGGGATTTGGAGAGTGGTTATGTTTTGTTGTTTTGATTTGTTTTTTTGTCTTTCGGGATCCTAAAATTACCCCTCTTCATTTTTTTCCCCTTGCATTTTCCAAAGTATGTCTCTGTTATTTTGAACTCATTTCTTCCATCAAAGTATTTTCTCTATCCAAAATTGCCCCACTTGGGGTCCTACAGTCGTAAGTCTTTTCCTTGTAGTTAGTCCCTCCCCAACCCCAATAATGAGTCTTTCATTAACTTTTGTCATGTAAGTGATTCTTAGACCCCATGAAATGTGTTAATATGTTTTAGGGATGTGTAAACTTAGTAAAAACAAAATTATTTTTATTCTTTGAGTTTCTTCCTAATTCTATTATACTTATCTTTGTGAAAAAATTATTTTATGTCAAATTAAAGCATTATTTCATTTGAAAGAAATAAAGAGTAGAACAATAGGATTATCATTGTTAATGTTTTACATTTAGAGTCATTTCCCATAGGCAAGAATTAAAGAAATAATATCTAATCTTAACAGTTGTAGGCATTTTGCATGATAGATGTGATAGCCATAGAGATTCATGCGAGACAAGGCCCTCCCTAGTCTATGAAAATATGAAGTCAGGAAGGCTGAAGGTATTTCATTTTTTCATCATGAAAATACATTGATTATTGTGGATATTTTTCATGGGAACACTTGATGGAACTTAAACTTATGTTGAATTTGTCTCTAATGCAGAAGCTTCATATGAGATTGTTGCATTAAGAAGTACAGATTTCATACATAATTCAAAAGACCTTGGTGAATCTTTGTGCCCCAGAGTGGTCAAGCTGGTTTGTGGCCTAGAACAGAGAAGAAATACTGAAACTCTGTCTCTATAAATGATGTCATCACTTCAAAATATTTCCTCTAATGTTTTGAGGCAGATCATTGAGGAATTGACATCTGTTGTGATTATCATTAGCGTTTAACCGGAGGGAATATATTCTACTGTGTGGTGCTGACCCCATCCAAGAATTCCTATTTGTGAACCTTTTTAGTGAGTGTTAAAAGGCCTTGACACCTCTTAAGTGGTGAAAAGTTTATTTTTTCATAAAAACTTTGAAAGAAATTTCTTTGCTATGTATGTCTCACCTGTGATGCTTGGCAACCCATCTGATTTTGCTGCTTTGCTGAAATCCACACATTTTTATGACTTGTTTCTTTTTATATTAGCATACTTGGCATGAAAAACTGCCAGTTGTCCTAAAAGAAGCTGTCAACTTACTAAGAGTCAGGACCTTGAATCACCACCTTTTCAAGAGGTTAGATTTATTCATTTTTCATTGTAATTCCTTTTTTTTATTTCCATGTATTTAGGGGGTACAAGTGGTTTTTTGTTACCTGGGTAGATTGTGTGGTGATGAAGTCAGAGCTTTTAGTGCACTCATTATCCCAATAGTATACATTGTACCTGATAAGTAAATTTTGATCCTTCATCCCCCCCTTCCTCCCTCCCCACTTCTGAGTCTCCAAAGTCTATTATACCACTTTGTATGACCATGTATACCCATTGATTAGCTCCCCCTTATAAGTGAGTACATGTGGTATTTGTTTTTCTGTTCCTGAGATACTTCCCTTAGGATAATGGCTTCCAATTCCATCCAAGTTGCTGCAAAAGACATTATTTCATTCTTTTTCATGGCTGAGTAGTACTCTGTGTTATATATATACCACATTTTCATTATCCAGTCATCAATCGATGGGCACTTAGGTTGATTCCATACCATGGCAGGTGTGAATTGTGCTGCAATAAAAAAAAGGAATGCATGTGTCTTTTTGTTATAATGATTTCTTTTCCTCTGGGTAGATACCCAGTAATGGGATGGCTGGAATGCATGGTAGGTCTACTTTTAGTTCTTTGAGAAATTGCCATACTGTTTTCCATAGAGGTACTAATTTATGTTCACACCAACTAACTATAAGCATTCTCTTTTCACCACATCCGCACAAAAATCTATTGTTTTTTGACTTTTTAATAAAAATGGTGATTCTGACCAGGGTAAGGTGGTATCACCTTGTGATTTTAATTTGCATTTTCCTGATGGTTAGTGATGTTGAGCATTTTTTCATATGTTTGTTGGCCATTTGTATATCTTCCTTTGAAAAATGTCTATTCATGTATTTTGCTCACTTTTTAATGGACTTCTTTTTTAGTTGCTGATTTGTTTGAATGCCTTGTAGATTCTGGATATTAGTTCTTTGTCAGATGTGTAGTTTGTGAATATTTCCTTCCATTCTTTGGGTTGTCCCTTTACTCTGTTGGTTATTTCTTTTGCTGTTCAGAAACTTTTTAACTTAATTAAGTCTCTTTTATTTACTTTTGTTTTTGTTGTGTTTGCTTTTGGAGTCTTAAGTTATAATTCTTGTCCAAAAGAGTTTTTCCTAAGTTTTCTTCTGGGACTTTTATGGTGTCAGGTCTTACATTTAAGTCTTTAATCTATCTTGTGTTAATTTTTGTATATGGTGAGTGATAGGGATCCAGTTTCATTCTTCTGCATATGGCTCTCCAATTTTCCCAGCACCATTTAGTGGATAGGACTTCCTTTCCCCAGTGTATGTTTTTGTCTTCTTTGTTGAAAATCGGTTGCTTGTAGGTGTATGGTTTTACTTCTGGGTTCTCTATTCTGCTCCATTGATTTATGTGTCTACTTAAATCAAAACATAATGCTGTTTTGATTAGTATATCCTTGTAGTATAATTTGAAATCAGGTAATGCGATACCTCCAGACTTGCCTTTGTTTTGTTTTGTTTTATTGCTTAAAGTTACTTTGGCTAGTTGGGATATTTTTGGATTCCACATGGAATGTAGGGTTGTTTTTTCTGAATCTGTGATAGATGATGTTAGCATTTTGATGGGAATTGCATTGAATCTCTAAATCACTTTGGGCAGAATGGACATTTTAACAATATTGCTTATTTCAATCCATGATCATGGGATGTTTTTCCAGTTGTGTTGAGTGATTTTTTTCCATCAGTGTTTTGTAGTTCTCCTTGTAGAGATCTTTTACCTCCTTGGTTAAGTATATTCCTAGGTATTTGCAGCTATTGTAAATGGTATTGAACTGAGACTTTACAGAATTTATTTATCAATTCTAGGAGTCTTTTGGAGGAGTCTTTAGGGTTTTCCAGATATAAGATCATATCATTGGTAAACAGGGGTAGCTTTACCTCCTTTCCTGATTTAGATGCCCTTTATTTCTTTCTCTTATCTGATTTCTCTGGCTAGGACTTCCAGTACTACGTTGAATAGTAGTGATGACAGTGGACATCATTGTCTTGGTCTAGGTCTTAGAGGGAAAGCTGGGAACTTTTCCCCATTCAGTATGATGTTGGCTGTGGGTTTGTTATATATGGTTTTTATTGTTTTGAGGTTTGTTCCTTCTGTATCTTGTTTGCTGAGGGTTTTTATTCTTAAGGGGTGCTGGATTTTACTGAATGCTTTCTCTGCATCTATTGAGATGATCACATGGTTTTTGTTTTTAATTTTGCTTATGTGGTAAATCATATTTATTGATTTGTGTATATTGAACCATCCTTGCATCCCTGGGATGAAACTTACTTGCTTGTGGTGAATTTTTTTTTTTTTGATGTGCTCTTGGATTTTGTTTGTTAGTGTTTTGTTGAGCGTTTTTGCATCTATGTTCATGAGGGATATTAGTCTGTAATTTTCTTTTTTTGTTGTGTGCTTTCCTGGCTGTGACATCAGGGTGATACTGGCTTCATAGAATGAGTTAGGGAAGATTCCCTCCATCTCTATGTTATGGAAAAGTTTCAGTAGGATGGGTACCAGTTCTTCTTTGTTGGACTGGTAGAATTCAGCTGTGAATCCGTTTGGTCCTGGGCTTTTATTTCGTTGGGAGAATTTTTATTACTGATTCAATCTTGCTACTTGATACTGGTCTGTTCAGGATTTCTCTTTCTTACTGAATCAAGCTTGGAAGGTTGTGTGTTTCCAAAAATTTATCCATTTTCTTCAGGTTCTCTAGTTTGTGGGCACAGTGGTGTTTGTAGTAGTCTCAGGTGATCCTTTGTATTTCTGTGCTGTCAGTTGTAATGTGTCCTTTTTTTGTTTCTGACTGAGCTTATTTGAATCCTCTCCCCTCTTTTGTTTAGTTTAGCCAGTGGTCTGTTGATTCATTTATCTTTTCAAAGAGCTAACTTTTCCTTTAATTGATCCTTTGTATTTTTTTGTTGCTTCAATTTCATTTAGTTCTGCTCTGATATTTGTTATTTCTTGCCTTCTGGTAGCTTTAGGCTTGGTTTGTTTTCATTCTGCTAATTACCTGATGGATGACATTAGGTTGTTGTTAATTTGTGATCTTTCTGTCTTTTTGATGTAGGCATTCAGTGCTATGAACTTCCCTCTTAGCACTGCTTTTGCTGTATCCCAGAGATTGTGGTAGCTTGTGTCACCATTGTCATTCAGTTCAATAAATTTTTATTTCCATCTTGATTTTATTGTTGACCCAAAGATCATTCAGTAGCAGCAGGATATTTAATTTCCTTGTTTTTGTATAGTTTTGAGATTTCCTCTTGACCTTGATTTTTAGTTTTATTCCAGTGTGATCTGAGAAGACATATGGTATGATTTCAAGTTCTTTTAATTTGCTGAGACTTGTATTCTGGCTTGACATATGGTCTATCTTGGAAAGTGTTCCTTTTGCTGATGGGAAGAATGTATATGGTGCAGTTTTGGGGTAGAATGTTCTGTAATTGTCGTTAGATCCATTTATTCTAGAGTCTTGTTTAAGTCTAGTGTGTCCTTTTGCTTTTCCCTGTTGATTTTCAATTATCTATCTAGTTCTGTTGGTGGAGTGTTGAATTCCCCCACTGTTATTAAGTTGCTGTTGATTTTATTTCTTAGGTCTAGAAGTATTTGTTTTGTGAAACTAGGAGCTCTGGTATTAGGTGCATATATTTAGGATTGTATATCTTTTGTTGAATTGTTCTCTTTATTATTATGTAATGACCATACTACTTGTCTTTTTTTTTACTCTTGTTGATTTAAAGTCTGTTATATCTGATATTAGAGTAGCTACTGCTGCTCACTTTTAGTTTCCATTTGCATGGAATATTTTTTTCCAGTCCTTTACTTGAGTCTATGTGACTCTTTAAATGGGTTTCTCGGAGACAGCAGATATTTGGGTTGTGTTTTTTTAATTTATTATGACAGTCTATATCTTTTACTTGGGACCTTTAGACTGTTTTGTTTACATTGAGTGTTAATATTGATAAGTGAGATCAGATTGTATTCCAGTCATCATGTTGATTGTTACCTAGTTGCTTTTCATTCTCTATTGTGTTACTGTTTTATAAGAGCTCTGAATTTTTACTTTCAATTGTTTTTACACTGGTGAATATTGTCTGCTCTTTTTGGTATTTAGAGCACTTTTGAATATTTCTTGTAGGGCAGATCTGGTGTTGACAAATTCCTTTTGTATTTACTTGTCAGGGAAAGATTTTATTTCTCCTTCATTTATGACACTTAGTTTGTGGGATCTAGAATTCTTGCCTGACAATTATTATGTTTAGGAAGACTAAAGATGGGATCCCAATCCGTTCTGGCTTGTAAGGTTTCTGTTGAGAAATTTGATGTCACTCTGATGGATTTTCCTTTTAAGTTACTTGATGCTTTTGTCTTATGGTTTGTAGGATTTTCTGCTTCACTTTGACGTTGGCCAGAATGATGACTATGTGCCTGGGTGATTTCCTGTTTGCAATGAATCTTCCAGAAGTTTGTTGAGGTTCTTGTATCTGGATGTCTAAATCTCTAGCAAGACCAGGGATGTTTTCCTCCATTTTTCTCTCAAGTAGGTTTCCCATGCTCTTTGCTTTTTTTTTCTTCTCCCTTGGGAATATCTATGATTTTTATGTTTGCATGTTTTATATCATCCCATATTTCTTAGGGATTTTGTTCATTTTCCTTTTTTCTTTATTTTTGGCTGACTGGGTTAATTTGAAAGCCTTGTCTTCAAGCTCTGAAATTCTTTCTTCTGATTGGTCCAGTTTGTTGTTAAGACTCTTCACTATATTTTGATGCTCTCTAAATGACTCATTTCCAGAAGTTCTTTTTTTCTTTTTTTTTTCAATCTATCTGTTTAATGAATTTTTCATTCATACCCTGAATTATTTTTTGGGTTTCTTTGTGTTGGTTTTCAACTTTCTCATAATCCCATTGAGCTTGCTTGTGATCCATATTTTGAATTCCACCTCTGGCATTTCAGAATTTCCTTTTGGTTGGAGTCCATTGCTGGAGAGCTAGTGCAATCCTTTGGGGGTGTTGAAAGAGCCTTTTTTTTCATATTGCTAGAGTTGTTTTGCTGCTTCCTTCTCATCTGGAATCTATTCCCTCAACTCAAAACAGATAGCTTTGCAGTTTACCTGTTCTCCTGTGCTGGGAACTCTATTGCTCAGTGTAGAGAGGGAGTGATACACTGCCTTTTGGCACGTGCAGGTAGGTACCCACTGTGGTGTTGCTGGCAGTTTGTTTTGGTTGGACTTCAGTGGCCTGGGAGAGTGTTCAGGTGCCAGCACTGGTGGACTAGGGGAGATAATCCCCACTTCCCAGGTTCCTGGATGGCATGCTTGAGTTCTGTGGGGACTAGACCAAGATTGGGCTGGCAAACATGGGCTGGACAAGGTGCTGGGTGGAGTGCCAACTGCTCGCATTTCATTCTCACTGCGGCTTGTGGCAGGGCAGTGGGAGTTGTCCTAGGAATAGTTAAGAGAGCTTGAGACCCCTGTCCATCCTCAGCTGGGTGGGGCTGCAGCTGCAGCAGCCTGACCTCCACCTTAGGTGGAGGTCAGGGTGCTGCCCAGCTTTAGACTCCAAAATAACACCTTGACCTGTGGCAGAGAGAGTGGGGCTCCTTCCAGGCAAACAGTATATGCAATATGTGAGGGGGAGTGCCATCCACTCACAATTTGGTCCCACAGCAACCTGTAGCAGGGCAATGGTAGTTGTCCTAGGTGTGCGTAGGAGAGCTTGGGCTCCCCTGTCCCTCCTCGGCTGGGCAGGGCTGCATCAGCTTGAATTCAGCCCAAGGGCAGATTGTTGCCCAGCTTCAAACTCTCAAATTATGCCATGGGCCTGTAACCAGAGAGTGCGGGTCCCTTCCCAGATAGGCCATGCTAGTAGGAAACTGTGGGAAGTGCAGCTTACTTGAGGCTTGGTCCTACAGTGGGATGGTGAGTACCATTCCAGATGCCTGCTGGAAAGCCTGGTTTCTCTGCCTCTCCCCAGTTATGTGGGGGCTGCAGCCACATCCAGCCCAAGATCAGGGCACAGCCCAGTGTCAAACTCTCAAAACGGCACCTCAGACCTGCAGCCAGAAAGATTGGGGTCCCACCCAGGCAGTCAGCATGGGCAAGAAACTGGAAAATATGGCCCACATCTCAGTCCCAATAGTAGCCCACAGCAGGGCAGTGGAGACCTTCCCAAGGGTGTATGGAGCACCTGGGCTTCTCTATCCCTCCTCAGAGCCACACAGTAGCTGCAGGTATTCCTGCAGTTCCCTGGTATCTAGGCTCTCAGAATGGCACTCGACTCAAGCTGCTGTCAGCTCAGATGCCTGTGGGATTCTGCTTGAGTTCCCTTTCTGAAACAATGTGTCTGTGCAATCTCCAAGCAGCTCCCTATGTTAGGCCAGAGACCTGTGTGGGTCAGGAGGTTCTCTTGTAGCCAAGATTATAAAAGCTCCTCTTGCAGATTGGAGCTCTGGGGGCTTCTGTCTTACTGTTGCTCTGCATCCAGGAGCTTCTCCCAGCTGTTAGCAGGCCCCTGGCCAGGCAAATTTCCCTCAACCCTCTCCTTACCCACTTTTTGTGCTTCCCATTGCTTCCCTGGTGAATTCTAGTGTTTTCTCCTAGAAGATCTGTTCGAAATGTGAGACTCTGCTTACTATTCTTGCTCCTGTCTATTGAGGAGGCACATACTACCTGTCTAGTTGACCTCTTGATCCTTCCTGCAAGTGGTTTTGCTAAGAAATAGAAACAGAATATGCAACTCTCTTGTGTTTGAAAGTTTGCTGGTTTTCTAGATGATAACTTTTAAAGCCCTCAAAGTAGAAGCTCTATAAGAGAGAAGAAAAGCTTTGAAAATGTTGATGGGGAAGATTGGTATTATTACTTCATGAATATTGTTACTTCAAGAATATTACTTCATGAATGGGTGGATATGAACTGGTATAACCACAAAAACATTGTGGCAATATCTACTACAAATTTTTCTGTCAATACCCTTTGATCATTCATGGATAGTGATAAAAATCTATATTGTCTTTTATCCAAGCTGTATTTCTGAAAGAGAATTTTGGAGGAGGCAACTATGCTTATAATCAAAGAAATGCAAAATTTTAAAACTAAATATCTTCCCTCCCTGAGTTTTGGATTATTTAAAAAATATAAAAATGTCAGCATGTCATGTTGATGCGGTGTGGTGAAACTGGCACTTTTTAAAATATTGAAGATGTATTAGTGCAACTCACTTGGGTAGGAGTCTTGAAATTTATAGTAAGAATCACTCCTAAGGAAATACTTCAAAAGACAGAAGTTGTGTTAGGAAAATGTTATCATAACATTATTCACTATTTAGAAAAATTGGAAGCAATCTAAATTTCCTACAGTAAGGAAATGGTTACGTAAATTAAGGTCTATCTACCATACAACCAGTTTCTGGCTCTCGTTAATTGTCTTCTATGAACACTCTATTACTTGTCTTTTATTTGAACATAAGTACACATTTCTATATCTAGAAGAGGAATTCCTGGGCTATTGGGTTGCATGTTTTCAGCTTTAGTAGACATTGCCACAATGTTTTTGTGGTTGTAGCAGTTTATAGTCACTACCGGTATATGAGAGTTCCAATTACTGCTCTCTACTTTTCTCCAAGTTAATTGTTCTGCTGTGTGTGTTCTAATATCTTTGCTTTGCATTTCCCTGATGGCAGATGAAATTGTGTTCTTTTCATATGTTATCTATTTGAATATTTTCTTTTGCGAAGAGACTGTTTAAGTTGTACATTTTTTCTGTTGGGAGATCTTACTCATTTGTAAAAGTTCTGTATATATTCCGGTTATGGGTTCTCTTTTAGATGTATGTACTACAAATTTCTTCTCTCTTTCTATGGGCTGCCATTTTATACCCTTTTCTTTTGATAAATAGACATAATTTTTATTTAATTGTATTTGCTCAGTGCAGGTCCAGGAGGGCAGACACCATGATTGTTGCCCCTGCTTCTCAACACCCCCAACCATTGTAGTCCTAGCTGCTGCCCTAGCAGAGAGCAACTACTCAACATATTTGATGACTGAATGAATTATGGTGGAGTTTAATAGCATACACTGATTATAATTCTTAGGTAAGCCCCTGTTTACTTGACAAACCTCTAGCATCACTTTTCTAAACCTCAATGTTGTAGCCAAAGTACCCTCTTTCAGTCCTTTGAGGGTACCACACTCACTTGATCTGCCATTTCCCCTTCCTAATAACTCTATCCACCTCTACCAATCCTTTATACATATGCACTTTATCCAGTTTCCTCCAATATATTCTTTAGATTCTAGCTTAACCACTACTTTCCTCAGGAATCATCCCATGCCTTCAAACTTCAGTTTAAGTCAGATTAATTTGCTGTCACAAAACTTCATCGAATTTGAGGTTGCTGTGAGCTATGATGATGCCACTGCACTCTAGTCTAGACAACAGAGCAAGACCCTGTCTCAAAAAAAAAAAAAAAAAAGAAGGATAAGAAAAAGAGCACTAAGGTAACCACTTTCCCTAAAATCAAAATATACAATGACTTTATGATGTTGTAGATAAACGTACTTTTAGAGCAATCACTACTACTATCATTTAGAAGGAAAGACAAATCCATTCTTAGTGATATTGCTAAATCCCTTTTAAACCTAGCAAATGTCTGTGATGTCTCATTTTAAATATATAAATATATATTTAAATATAAATATTATCTAATTGATCTATACCTTCCTATCATTATCCTCTACAGATGAGTCTTTGTCAAGCAGCTAAAACTAAGGCTAAATCCAGTCAAAAACAGCAGCTTACTGTCAGTCACAGTGTAAGAGAAATCATTATAGGCAGACATTTTAGTCATTCAAAAAGACTAAATCACTCCAAGTCAGGGGGTTAATTTGTACAACTCCACCTTGTTCTGGCCTGTCAAATACAAGGCAGTAATCACTGAAGCCTGACTTTTTAAAGAAACTGTACTGATGGACATTATTTAATGACAGCATCTACTCTAAACATTTTCCAGGCACTGTAATGGCTTCTTCCGTACTTCAGAGGCTTCAGCTATTTGTCCTGCCCCACTACACTAAGCTTATTCTGGGTCGCACTGTGCCTGTCTCATTTCAGCACTGAATCCCCAGTTCCTGCCTAGCTCAGTGTCTGGATATTCAGGGGCTCAGTAAATTTCTGGTTGTATTAGTTTTCTTTTGGTTCATAATAAATTATCAGAAACTCATTATTGAATATATATTCAATAAATGGATTCCTTTGAGAATTCCTAATTTTGTTTTTGGGATTGGAGGTGCTCTCCTGTAGCAGTTTGTAAATTAAGAGTGAATAAGCACGGTTTATTTCCCTCTATTGGAGGTGGACAGAGTTGATGTTCACTTTAGCAAGTAACTCTCTACCTTCCACCTCATCTTTCTAAGTTGCAGGTTCCTAAGGGGAGCATTGTTCCATCGCACACCTCTCAAATTTCCTTTAGTTGAGAACATAAATCTGATTTCTTAAGTTTCATAACAATATTAACTCCACTTCGGGTCTATCAGAATCAGATACATCATTTCTCCTATCTTTTGAATACAGAATGTGTCCATTTGACATTATCCAGAGTTTAATTTGTTGCTGCTCTCATCTACCAGAATTGTGGTTGATATGGACATTGGAAGAGACATGATGTTAAGATTTGTAAACTCTGTGCGGTCTAGCCCCTGTTGGCAGTGGATACAAATGCACTGCCAACAGGGGCTAGACAGGTAAAATAAATGAGTGAAATGGACCAGGCATAAGAAAAATAACAACATTGCCAGGGAGATAAATGATAACTGAGCTTCAGGATTGAGGACATTGTGGAGTGGTGGGGCTGTGGCAAACTGGAGTATGACTTTTTCTTTCAAAGGGGACAGCACTACTTAGGAAAACCATTTGGAAAACTGGCCTAGGTTTCCTTTTTTTTTATTCCTTGTGATTTTTCAAAAGAAACCGGAAATTCAGAATATATATGGAGTTTCCAGATTTTTAAAATCTTGGCAACTAATTTAAGCCTTTTCGAAAGAGTTTATGGCCCAAAACAATATAGGCCAAGAGGCCAAGTAAAATACATCTGTGGGCTGATTCAGGTCCCGAGGTATACAGATTCTAACTTCTGCTCTATACTTCCATCAGATTTGATCATCTAACAGAAGGATATTCTTACTATGCACTAAAGTTCTGATTGTATTAGTTTCTTTTGATTCATAACAAAATTACCACAAACTCAGCAGCTTAAAACAACACAAATTATTATCTTAGTTTCTATGGCTCTGAAGTCTGGGCCTGGCATGCATGGCTGAATGCTCTGCTCAGGATCTCATTAGGCTGAAATCAAGGTGTCAGCTGGGAATATGTTTCTCATCTGGGGCTTAGGGTTCTCTTCCAAGTTTACTAATTGTTGGCAGAATTCACTTCCTTGCAGTTGTAAAACGGAGGTCCCCATTTTCTTGGTAACTATTGGCGAGGGACTGTTCTCAGTTCCTAGAACCTGCTTGTGATGGCCCTGGTAGGCAATTCACAACATAGATGTTTGCTTTCTCCTAAGCCAGCTGGCATGTGTCTCTATAATTTCCAATTCTATAACTAATTGAAAAAACACACTTTTAAAGGACCTACTGGATTAGGTGGATTAGGTCTGGCCTATGCAGAAAAATCTTCCTTTTGCTGTATATGTAACATCTTACTTTTGTCATATAAGTAGTTAAAAATAAAATGATAGAGAGTCCTACTAAGAAAATGCTCCAGAAGTGTACAGAGATCCCAACTAGAGGAAATTTTAAAGGTAAACACATGTTGGAAAAGTTCAGCTTTGTAAATTAATAAAGAAAATAACAAGTTATCTGTTTCTTTTATCTCTAATATTCCTGGGGGAGGGGAAATAAATAGGTACAGCCTTTCTGAAAAGTTTAGTAATAATATATGTTAAAGTTGGAGAGAGAATATGAAAGAATGGATGAATGAACAGACACATGAGCAGTACTATGTTTGTGTGTGTGTACACACGTATATACATTTATATTCAATGATAACTATAAACCCATGAGATAAATACTAATATTATTATTTTCATTTATCAGATGGAGAAAGCTGAGGCATGGAGAGATACCCTCCAAAATGTTGTTAGTGGTTATCACCGTGTGATAGGATTATATAAGGATGAATACTTTTTTCTCTTTATGTTGTTCTAAATTTTTGTAATGTTTATAGATTTTTAAGCATTTATAAACAGAGAAAAAGTGGTAATAAGGGTGCCTTGAAATAAAAACTCACCTATATTGATGAGAGTAGTATAAATTAACATAACTCTTTTGGAAAGCAACATGACTCTAACTTCATTTCAGAGAATCTGACCTTAATAATCATTTTAAATCTGGAAAAAATTGTACATATGAACAAATCTATTGTATCATTATCTAAAATATAGGAAAATTGGAAATTTAAATTTCCACAGTAAAGCAAATAGTTGCATAAATCCCTCAGATGGAATTATTTTAGGACATTAATGGTTCTAGCCCCTATCACATTCTCCTGAGACCCTTAACTCCATCTCCTTTGGTGTTTTCATGGATCCTTAGTACCTTTCTGAGATTTCCGTAACTCACTGCTGTTCAAGTTTCCTCTGCACCCAGACCCTCTCCAGCATCCAGGCCCCCATGTTGATGACCCGTAAGACATACAACATGTTTTCTATGCCTGTAAGGGAAGAAACTTTACTCGAGGGACTTTTCTTTCTCAGGTTATATCAGGTCATTCTGAATGCAAGACAGAAAAATTGAACTTAGAAGCTGAGGAAAAAATGTCTAAAACACAATGATACGCAGACTAGAAAATGATTTTTATCTTTGCTATGCCATTGATGTGTAGGCCTGAGATTATTCTCAGAGCAAACTAGTTTCCCTATTCATCCTAAAATTTTTGACAAAAATTGTCACTTATGCATAAGATTAGTTATTTAATAATTAAGAAATTATAATGCTTTGGAGAATTATATCTTGAAAGAAAAGCTTTATGTATGAAATCTTATACACAATGTTGGACATTTCAGAATTTGGAGGTTTTTTGTTTCACTTTGTTGCTTTGTTTTAACTGGCAATTGCCAGTGTGAACTTAGGGTTAAATAGTTCTGTACTGAGGATATGTTATTTTTTACATATCTGATAGACATTAAAAGATAGAAGTTAGGCACGCAGTTAAATACATAAATCTGAAGTTCAAGGAAAAGGCTGTGGATGGAAGTTTAAGTTCATGAGTTGTCAGATCATATATATTTAAGGCCATGTGACCGGACATGATCACCTAAAGAGATCTTAACCAGAAGTCCAGCAATCCTCAGACATAAAATTGAGTAGGTCTGAAAAAGGCTTGAGAAGTGTCTTGAGGCCAGGAATCTAGGGGGGCCTGAGGGACTCATGTTAAGAATATAACTGATTAACCATTGATTCATTTGTGAGCCACTTGCCTGTATGAAATGTTGTAAGTTAATCTTTTATTTAATAGTTCCTTTGTTTTAAAGAGTATATATGTGTTTCACAGGAAATTGATCTTCATAAGGTCAGTGAGTGATGCCTCCACTGTTTTATCTTTTGAATCATTTGAACAGTTATTACTTGGCAATCATTTTTTTTTCTCCAGAATAATATGATTTTTAATCATTAAACATTCTAGTCATTATTATATACTAATTTAATACCCAGTTTTGTATATTATTCTGATTCTATTATCTACATTCAAATATCGGTGACTTCATGAGAATCACACCAAGTATCTGCTTTTCTTTCATTCCTAGGCAAATACTGTGGTCTGGGGTTGCAAATGAACCATTCGATTGAATCCAAAAGCAATGAAATTACTGTGCTGTTCATGAGTGGAATCCATGTCTCTGGACGAGGATTTTTGGCCTCATACTCAGTCATAGAGAAACAAGGTAATTTTCACTTTATACAATGGTTCCCACATTTTGCAATTTCTAACAACAAAATTGGAATGTTTCTTTAAACACCTGTTATCTGAAATTGGAATAGAGCAGAAAGACTGAACAGTGAATAACACATATATAAATTTGACAAATAAAATTAGAGCAGTTTCAGAATTCCAAAAATTAAAAGTGTATTAATTTTTATATAAAGTCCCTATTTAATACTTCCCTCCCTTTGCTGATTTTTCACTTTTATAAAACTGGAACTCTGTAATAATGTTTTAAAAATTTATGAATTATTGAAATGTATCATATCAATTTAAAGCTTTATTATCCACAGTTTACCGTTACATAGTTCTGTGTTAAAGACCATATTATGGTTCTTTTCGAAGAATAGTCTCATATCACCAGGAGTACCCTGGAGAGTGCTGAGATAGTACAAAATAAACAGGAGGTATTTTCTGAATTGCTAATGTTTAGAGTCTGAAGGGGGGAAAAATTAAAAGCAAGACTTTTAAGTAGAATGAAATCCAAAATTTACCTGAATCTCTAAGATAAAGTACAAGAACTGTATGAAATCTCTCACGTGTTTTGACTGCTGTGGCAAGTGTTCATTCCCCCCCACCGACCCCCGCTGTTAGGGGTACTCTGATAAGAAGGTTTAGGAAGTATTGTTACTACAATAATGTATCAAAACAATCATTTAAATTAGAAAATAGGTGATTATTTTGATATTCAGCAATGAATTAACTAAGTTGACCATTTAAAATTAAAAATCAGCTTTTACTTTGTATTGTATAAGTGAAAAATTATCAAGAATTTTCTGGGTGTGAGAATTCTGGGCACTTTGAATGACTGAGGGCAAAGCAAGCTGTTCCTCCTCAGCTATGGTAGGTTTCAGATAAACACCACGTTTTGTTAAAAGTTTCACGTAGAACGTGATAGAATAGAGAGCTGTTGTGTGTGAAGAGGACTCTGCTTTCTCTTAGTTTATAAGCTGTGGAACAAGGTGTGAGGACTAATAAAATCCCTCAGAGCGAATGAGAAAGAAAACTCATTTGGATGGAATAATGAAAAGAAAAGAACTAGAAACATTATGCTAAATGAACAATTAATGTATTCGACAGAGCCAGGAAAACTAAGGCAGTGAGATGTTGTGGAAAGGACACTCGGTAGCCCTGGAGTCAAAGCCTGCCCCTGCCGCATGCTGGCTGGGTGATCTCTGGCCAGTCATTTCACCACCGTGAGTTGTGTCTGGGTTAGTTGTGAGGACTGAATCTGATAATACTCGCGTAGCGCATGGAGACACATGAGCTAGCAGGCACGCACAAGGTTAGTTTTTTCCCCTTCCACCGCTGTACACACATGCACATATTCCCCCACAGCCAAAAGGATAGTGTAGAGAACGCAGGGGAGATGACAATGAATTACCACCTTTTCAGTTTTACTGCTTAAAAGTCTTGGGCTGATAGGTGAGAGGATAGAAAATAATTAATTTGCTTCTTATTCTCCCTGAGTGTCTTAGTCTTGATGTAAGCTTAAATTATTTATTTTGATTCATATTTTCTCTTTTCTCTCTTTGTTCTTTATCATTGTGAAGGTTTCTGGAAAATATTCTCTCTTTAAAAAAAAGATTCTTACGTTAAATATTTAAATTATGGGGCTTTTTGAGCCACAGAAACCCGAATGTCCTGTAGTAAAGTTACTTAAGAATTGACAACGATCTCAGATAACAGAATCAGTATGTTACAGACTTATAAACCTCTATGCCAAATTTCAAAAGGCCTTGTCATTATTTCAGGTGAATTTTAGCTTCCGTAGGTTTTTGAAATATGCACCTTAATCAGGAAATTCTTGATAGTAACACTTTTCAAAGTCATAATCATCTTGGGAAATCCTCATTTCACAGCTGTCTTCTGAAGTCTTATTTTTTTTGCATGCTTTATCCCATTCATCAAGCATTTGTTTTATTTGAACTAGAGTGAATTGGTTAAACTATATTCAGAACACTAGTTGAATTTCTTATACTTCTTCTTGGGTGGCCTTTCAATCACAATTTCTTGTAATGACTCATTCATCTAAAGGCTGGTTGGCTTTGGTTGAGATCCTCACTGTGTTGCTATCCAGGAAACTTAGCTGCCACAATAAATTCCATGAATATTTTCAAGGAACATAACTACATGTCCCCCAGCTTAGAAGTCTAATTGAAGATTTAGAGTATTTGGGAATAAAGATTGTGAAAAATCTTGCTTCAACAGCTACCTCATTTGTTACATTTCACAAAGACTTGTCAATGTTAGAGTATACGTTGTTGATAGTGTCATGTTTTTGTGTAAGATAAATTTTCATTGCCTTGTGCAAGAGCCTATTGCAAAATTATATTCCTTTGATACATCATTTTCTGCTCTTTGCTTGGTACTGGGGAAACAGCAGTAAATGAGACAGACAAGACCATGCCTTCATGGGCCTCACACCACAGCATTGGAAAAAGACACTAAACAAGTGGTTACTTAATTGCAATTATGATATAAGTATGATGAAAGAATCATGCAAATGAAAGAAAGCCAGAGGTATTCAGGGAGTAGAAGAATGATAAAGAGCAGAGCTTTCCTGAGCAAGTCACTTTTAAGCTGAGAACTGAAGGATTAATTGGAGGTTCCAGTCAGACAAGGAAGGAAGAACATTCTAGGGAAGAGAACACAGGTGCAAAGGCCTTATGGTGGGAAGGAGCTTTGGGGGAACTGGAAAAAAGCCAGTGTAGCTAGAGTCAGTGGAGGCTGAGTAGGGCTCATTATTCTGAACCTTATAGAAAATGTAAGGAAGGTTTGGAGCTTTTTCCTAAGAGTGTATGGAAGCTGTTAGAGCAGAGTAGTGTGTGATTGGGTTTATGTTTCTGTTTGTTTTTTTGATTTTACAGTTTTCCTTGCTCTGTGAAGAGTAGGTCAAGGAAAAGTAGGTCAAAGAATAAATATAGGGAAGCCCATTAAGAGGCAGTTAGAGGAGACCAGGTCAGAGATTATTGAAGGTCTCAGTAACTCTCCAGAGTTATGCTAGTTTTAAAAGACTTTGGAATCAGACATATCTTCTACAAGGAAACATTTCAAAGAATTAGGATTCATCCTGCTGGAATTTAAGTTGCAATAACTTAAGTTATAATAACTTTGGACATAAGAAAGCCCTCTTTGATGAAGCTCTGAACTATTGTAATGCCCAGCTTGTGTCTATGACATGGTATCTAATGTCTTCTTCCAATTTTGTTTCTAGTTTTTATTAAACTTTTTATACAACTTTATGAATTTTTTTCCTATTTTTAATGATCTTTGAGCAGGAGTGTCCACCCTTTTTCATTACCAGTTATCTCTTTTCACTTTTACCTGTAAACCTCATTTTTGAAAGATTGTATTTGAACTAATGAAAGGAAAAGTTCTCATTTCCCCATTAGGAAGCAAGTAAAGATGCATATAAATATGAATTAAGACTTCTAAAATTTATGAGATGACTAGAAATTCCACTCCAAGTTGATATAATCCCATCAAATTCTAGCTAGACTTTCTGAAAAATTGAAGATGTATGTGGGCCTTTGAGGTGTCTTTGGCATTCATAATAGTGACCACTGTTCAGAAAATCTGTAAAGAGAATCTCCTATGGTCTTACTGAGAGAGGCTGAACCGACCACTCAGTGGTCAAAACTTGGTAACTCAGATCTTTTAATCTACTAATAATAAATGCTACTGACATTTCATTCTAATACGTAGATTTAAAACATAGCATTTACCATTGGACTTGAAAACTAAAATGAGTTTAATAAATAAGTGAACTAAATTCCTGTTTTTGAATCTCTATTCAATGATGTTCACTTTCTAGGAAGACCTCAACATTTCTCTGATGATTTTGGACAATGACTTTTTTAAGTTGTTCTAGTTATGGAACAGTGAATCAGAAGACAGATCTATTAATACATTTACGTGAAAGCTTCAAGTCCTTCAAGGCAGTATTTGTATGCACCATAATCGAGGTGTATGTGTGTACATGCATGATTGGAAAGTGGTAATCCTGGTTTTCTTTTTGGAGAATGTGAAATCAACACTTAAGAGGCAATGGTAAGCCTCATTACTTTAGATTTCACCAATCCAGAATTTTGTAATATTCAATCTGAAGTTTGCCTTCATTTTTTGGAGAAAAATAGCAACTAGTTTAAAATTTCATGTAATGTAAAATGACTCAACATCGATATTAACATACTTCCTAATTGGAATTGATAAACAACTTATTCATTCATTGCCTGACATCCCTTAGAATCTGATGGCAATGCACTTAAGACTCGTGAACAGCTGAGCCTGGAAAATATTCCCATTTGACAGGGTTATTGTTCCTATATGGTGGATTATTTTTAGAATTAACACTAATACTGTAAAAATTTTCTGATTGCTACATTCTTTGACCACATTTTTTGCAAATATTTTCCATTTCTTCCATCTTACATCAGATTACATTAACTTGTAAATGAAACATAGGGCTGAATAGAGAATTCCTTTCTCAGAGTCCACATTTCTATAACTGTTAATTTTTTTCTTCATGGAATGTTTTTGATTTTGAAAATAAAGTATGAATTCCTTAGTTTCTTGCTGTCTTAACTGTACAATAAGACAGTAAACATATTTTTACAGAATATGTTTCAAGTACTACACTTAGCTAGGTTTCTATTTGTAATTTTTATATTGTGTTCCCAGTTTTTGTTATTGTATCTGGCAAACATTTTAAAACTCATATACTATTAAACTAATCTTAGTAAGATTTTATTAATGAAGTTTCAGTCTACATTGATATCTTTAGATATGCCATATTTACACACAAATGAATATGTATAATGTTTGTATGATTAACAAGCAGAAAAATATGTTTAGTTTGATGTCGATTTGTAGAACAAAGGTGCTGATGAGCAAAGTGTTACCAATTTTGTAGAGAAGGAGAATTTAAAACAGAATAAATTTGTTAAGATGATGTTAACCAAAAGAACCAATTCAACTTATGGGATAGAGTTTATTCCAAGCTGACATATAAACAACCCGAAGATCACCTTAATGATTTTAGTGTTTTCTGTGTCTTTCATTTTTTTAGTACATTAGGAGTGTTGTCTTGTGCTATACAATGGCTATATCCTTCACCATTGATACATACTAATGTGTTTATTAATGTCCTGGGTACTGTGTAGGTCACAGAAAAGTTGCACTATATCTTATATTTATTTTTTAATATTGGAAATTTAGGTGTAGAAAGCATTTGACTTGACGTAGTTAACAATATGTTAACAATATAGCCTATCTGACTACTTGGGTTTTGCTTAGGCAACTGAGCCATGCATACATCATCCATAAGAAAACGTTAATTATTTTCATCTGAGAAAATTTTTCCTGAACTTGTACTGTGGACTCTGCTTCCATAGATGGCATTGTAATATTTCTCAGAGAAACATAAAATTTGTAAAAGGAGAGGAGTGGTAAAATACTTAGTATAGTATCTGGTACTTGGTAAATGTTAGATAACTCTGAATCACAATAAATTATGTTATGCTATGTATGTGAATTTCTTTTAACAAAATTGCAGATTGTACAAATCAGTACCAGATTCCTATCATGGAAACAAGGAATTAGTCCTAAGATCACGCAATAATAATGTCAGGAGAATTTAGCAGCAAGACCAGGCTTATCCTACACCCTGTAGCACTGGAACAAAGTAGCTGTCTGCACACTTACAAGGCAGGGTTACTGACAAGGTGTGAATTATGAAAGCAAGACTACATGCTCCTTAAGGCTCTAGGAAATTGGTTATTTAAAGAATTTTGGAGCAAATAAAGGAGAGGATTTGTAGGTATACATTTTCTTGAGTCTTCCTATGTTTCCTATTTCTAATAAATAAATATAGTAATTTAGGAATAATGTTTTATGCTTTCTTGAGTTAGAATAAATACAGGCATTCAGGCCTTCCTTTAGAAGCAAATGGATTTTTGAAAGAATGAAGTAAGTGGCTTCAACACAGGAAAAATTATACCCTGCAGCTAATATAGTTGTTCTTATACTGTTGTGTCGGGCACTAACATCACCGAGAGTCTTTTTCACTTAAGAACACAAAACAGAGTATTAATTGGGGGAAAATTGTAATAAACATATTTCACAATCTTGCAATCTCAGAAATAGCCAACACTGTCAATCAGAAATATGTCTAAGATAGTAACCAATGTGCTGATTTTTTAATTGACTTATTAAGATACAAAATATTTATTGTATTTTCATGGTATTATGTATGGGTCAACATAATATTTCATGTTTAAATAAATATTTCATGGAGGAGTTATAAAGTTCTCTAGCCTTTGCAATTATGCATTGGAAAATTTTTAAACTGTACTTTAAATTTCAAAAAAAACCACATATCAATCATGGCTGATAGTGCTGTAGCTAACTAAGTTTATAGCTGTCTTAGAATATCTGATATTAGTGTCTTCATTAAGAAAAGCCTAAAATTTTTCATCCTGTTGTTGCTTATTAGTTTACCTTCATCTTTGTATTCTCTCATGCTCTTCCTCACAATCAGATTATGCTGCCTTCAAAGCCCCATGTGAGGCCTGCTTCCTCTGGAAAGCCTTCTAGGGTTAAGGAAAGCAAATAATGGGGGAGAATGGAAGCTCTTTTTATAGGGATTATGATTACACTCCCTTGGGGTTAGACTCTACTGTTGAGACTAGTGACACGGTAAATGCTGACTCTTTTTTGGGTCATACGAGGAAAAGAGAGAATGCCAGTCTGCATCAGCAGAACCCCTGAGGGCATTCTGCATAGCACTGCCATCACTCTCTATTGTCCAGAGCACCCAAATGAAAAACATATACTTAGTATTTTGTGTAGTAACACGTATGTTATAGTCTTTCATGTGTATTAAATGTTTGATTAAAATTACCAAAAAAAATTATATGCAGAGGCTCTTAGTTAAAAATGTAGTAAATTACATACTGCCCTGCACTTTGAACATACCACAGATTTTCTAGTATTATAGGACATGTTAAAGTGGAGCCAGCATGATAATTGAGTGCTTTATCAGTGTTTATTATTATAGTCTAAGCACATTACATATAATAAGTTCATCTTTTAAGTTGCTCAGTCCAGAAAGTTTAGTGTATCTCTGACTCTTCTTTTTCTATCAAACTTCATATCCATTTGCCATGTGTACATATATCAGAATTCGACTACATCTTAACAGCTCCATTACTACCACTCTAGTTCAAGTTACCACCAGCTTTTTCCCCAATTATGATAAAAAATTTCTTACTGACCTTGTTTCTGCTCTTTCCTCCCCTTCAGTCTAATTCAATCTAGCATTCAATGTGATCATATTAAAAATAAAGTCCCATCTCTACCACATGTACTTACCTGCCAGACCCTGTGGGATTTGGGTTCCCATGTCTTGCCTGACTTCATCACTTATTTTCTCCTTGTTCACTCTGGCTTCAAACACGCTGGGCATATTCCCACCCAGGGCCTTTCTTTGAGTCCCACTGCGTAGTCTCAGATCCACATACCTCATACCTCACTTTCTCTCCTATTTTAGAGTTTTATTCAAATGTCACCCTTACAGTGAGGCCTAACCTGACCACTCTACTTAAAATTGCAACTCCCTGACTTTTCCTGACTTTCTTGCTCTCTTTACTTTTCTAGACTACTCATCATCTTCTGATACACTATGAGTTTTTCTCACTAATATTTATTTTCTCTTACCTCACACTGGAGGCACATTCCCCATATGCAGGAGGTTTTGTCTGGTTGTTCTTTGTTCTATATCTGGTGCCTAGAACAACACCTGGTCATAGTAGATGTTTGTTAAATATTTGCTAAATGCATAAATGACCGAACTGCCAGCCCTGGCTCTTTATTAGGCTTTGTTTGATGCATCAGTGCAGGTGTGTTGTATATGAAAGGAAATTCTTATTACATCTATGATAGCTTTTTTCCTATATTTTTAAAAATTTTATAACAGATATAATTCACACAACATATACAATTCTCCTAAAGTATACAATTCATTAATTTTCCAGTATATTCAGAGTTGTGCAATCATCACCACAGTCAATTTTAGAACATTTTTATCACACCAAAAGAAACTCTATAGTTAGTAGCAGTTACTCCCCATTTCTCACCTCCTAGGTGACTACTAGTCTACTTTTTGTCTCTATAGAGTTGCCTGTTCTGGATATTTCATATAAATAGTGTAGTATATGGTATATACCATACAGTGTATGGTATTTTGTGACTGGCTTCTTTCACTTAGCATGTTTTCAAAGTTCATCCATGTTGTAGCACATATCAGTACTTCATTTCTTTTTATGTCCAAATAATATTCCACTGCATAAATACACCACATTTTGTGTGTCCATTCACCAGTTCACGAACATTTGTGTACAAATGTTTGTGGGGACGTATGTTTTCAATTCTCTTGAATTTAACCTATTAGTAGTAGTAGAATTACTTGATCATATGCTAACGTAGAGTTTTCAAGAAACTGCTAGACAGTTTTTCAAAACAGCTGGACCATTTTATAATTCCACTAGCAGCATATGAGGGTTCCACATTCTCCATATCCTTGCCAATGTTTGTTATCTGTCTTTTTGATTCTCACCATCCTAGTGCGTGTACAGTGGTATCTCATTGTGATTTTGATTTGCATTTCCCTGATGGATAATAATGTTGAGCATCTTTTTATGTGTTTATTTGCCGTTTATATATCTTCTATAGCTGTTCAGGTCCTTTGCCCATTTTTTAATTAGTTAATTTGTCTTTCTAATGTCATGTCATAATGTTCTTTATGAATTCTGGATACTAGATCCTTATGGTATATGTGATATATATGATTTGAAAATATTTTCTCCCATTCTGTGGGCTTTTTCTTTTTTTTAAACTTAAAAATTTAAATTTTATTTAAAGTTTAATTACAAATATGTATGTGTATGCCTTTACAAAGACAGATTTGAATTGTAGCCTATGTTCATCATTAAAGGAAATGCTAAGTTAGTGAAAATAATATTAATGTATCAGTAATTAACTTTGAAGTTATACAGTACTTGAAAATAAATTTATGTCCCTTTTTAAGTTTCAAAAAAAGAACATTTTCCATTTTGACTTCTCTGCACTTGATTTTCTTGTGACTATCAAATAGAATGCTTCGCTTATCTGACATTGACAGTGACCTCAGTGTTCCATATACATGAATTTTCAAGGCGACTCAAGCACTAATACTTTTATGGTAATTATATTATCATTTTTCTTTCCTTATTAAACAGATTACTGAAAGTGATTTTTAATCCTTTTTAGGGTCATGACCATGATAGAATGTATTTTCAGCCTAGACCCCTTCTAGACCTGCTCTCTTCATACTTTAGCTCTTTAAATTACTGTTACTGTCTGGGCATGGTGGCTCACGCCTGTAATCCTAGCACTCTGGGAGGCCGAGGCCGGCAGATCATTTGAACTCAAGAGTTTGAGACCAGCCTGAGCAAGAATGAGACCCCATCTCTACTAAAACAATAGAAAGAAATTAGCTGGACAACTAAAGTACATAGAAAAAATTAGCTGGGCATGGTGGTGCATGCCTGTAGTCCCAGCTACTCAGGAGGCTGAGGCAGTAGGATTGCAACAGAGTGAGACTATGTCTCAATCAATCAATCAATCAATAAACAAACAAACAACTATTACTATTACTTACTATTCTAATTAATTTAATGGCTCTTTCTGATTGGGAATGCAGTTAATAGCCCTACTAATCATTTCCCCCATGATAATATCTTCATTCATGCACTCATTCATGTGTATAAATATGTATTGGATATTTCATACCAGGCACTGTTCTAGGCACCAAGGATGCAGCGGTCACAAGGCAAGCAAGTTACCTCGCTGGTTACCTAATCATTTTGCAACTTTCAAATTACAGAATACACCAGAGAGAAACAGTTACAAAGCACCAAGCTAGATACATGTGGATCTTTACTTCAGGAGGTTTTTTGCTACATATACTTTTTTAAAAATGTTGTGGTAAAATATACATATAATTTACCATTTTAACTTTTTGTAAATGTAGTTCTGTGGTGTTAAGTACACTTACATTGTCGTTGTAAGGGCTACCAACAATTGGTCTCCAGAACTTTTTCATTGCTGACTGAAACTATACCTAATAACACTAACTCCCCTGTTCTGCCTCTGTATGTTCTTTTAATTTCCCCTAATTAGTGATAGGAGCCATACTCTATATTCTAAAACTGGTGCCTCAATTACCTGTGTGTCCATGTGCTCACATCTGAAGGGGGAGTAGGATCGTCATTTTGAAATAATTTTGTGCCATAAATTGAGTATGTAAGTTTGTTTTTCTTTAGTAAAATTTTAACATCTTTTGTTTTAAAAAAAAATGACCTCCCTCTCTCATGTACTCTTGGTGGGAATATAAATTGGCAAAGCCTTTCATTCCATTTATTTGTGTAAGTGTTTGATTTTTGGAAAATACTTAGACCTTTTTCCATTTTGCTTTTTTTGTTTTGTTTTGTTTTTAAGACAGAGTCTGGTTCTGTTGCCCTGGCCTAGAGTGCAGTGGTGTCCTCATAGTCCACTGCAGCCTTCAACTCTTGGGCTCAAACCATCCTCCTGCCTCAGCCCGCCTCAGCCTCCCCAGTAGCTGGGACTATAGGTGCACGCTACCACGCCCAGCTAATTTTTCTATTTTTTGTAGAGACAGGGTCTCACTCTTGCTCAAGCTGGTCTTGAACTCCTGGCCTCAAGCAATCCTCCCACTTCTGGCTTCCAAAGTGCTAGGATTACAGGTATGTGCCACTGTGCCCAGCCTACCTATCTTTCTTGATAGTGTCCTTTGGAGTTCAAAAGCTTTTAATTTTGATGAACTTCGATTTATCTATTTTTATTTGGCTGCTTGTGCTTTTGATGTCATATCTTAGAAACCACTGGGGGTCACGATTTACTTTTATATTTTCTTCTAAAAGTTTTATAGTTTTAGCTCTTAAGTTTAGATCTGCTTTGAGTTAATTTTTGTATGTAGTGTGAGGTAGAGGTTCAATTTCATTCATTTGCATGAGGATTTCCAGTTGTCCCAGCATCATTTATGAAAAAGACTATTCTTCCCCTCCACTAAATTGTCTTGGCACTTTTGTTGAAAATCAATTGACTGTAAATCTGAGGGTTTATTTCTGGACTCACAATTCTATTCCATTGACTCTCAATTCTATTTCATTGATTATAATCACTTCTTATACACTGGTTTGAGAAGTCTCTGAGGGAGACTTTTATGCTGTATTCATCTTGCGTTCTTATTAGTTGGAAGCCTAATAGTAATTGCAGTTTTCTGGAAGGCTGTTCAGTTGCATAAAGCTTTCAAGAGAGACACATTTTAAAGCTGCTTTAATTCCCTGCTTAATTTGATGTTGTTTTCTTTGCCTTTATGGGGTTGTAAACCTCAAAGCATGTGATGGTTTGCTTTTTCATCTTCAGTCTTCTTGGCTCTCCTTGTAGCTATCCATTTTGAATTCTTATTTTCCTCTTAAAGAGCTCTTTTGGAATTTGAGAGCAAGGTCAGTGAGTTGTACATTTGCATGGCATAATGTGGAGTTTCAGCACTGCATGGACTTACAACCAAAGCTCTGTTCTGGTCAAATATATCCATAGTTGACCAGCTTTCTGGCATGTGAGCCAAAGATAATGGGGCCAGCTGGCAGTCATCTTGGGGTTTGAATGCCATATTGGACCACACACTACCTTTTCATCCTAGGCTATTAATCTTAGAAGTTCAGCTTCTAATCTTAGAAGTTGGAAATTCTTTTGGTGGAGCAGGAAAGTGGAAAATCGATTCTCATTGATGCTGTGCAAAGATTGAGAGGAATAACTAGAGCATAGGTAATTCAGTTTGTCTGTCTGCTTTTCCCAGTTGATCAGCTAGGTAGCAGTGAACCCCCTATTCAGACCTGTACCCTCTTAAAGTCCTAAAACTTAATTGTCATTCAAATGCCTATGATGTATAGTTACTAATCTATACAATTGTTCGCAAAATACCACTTTCCTATTAGTATAACACAATTATTATGCTCTAGTTCTTTCAGGACACATTTCATTTGGATAATAAACACAAAATTTTGGCCGGGTGTGGTGGCTCACGCCTGTAATCCTAGCACTCTGGGAGGCCGAGGTGGGTGGATTGTTTGAGCTCAGGAGTTCGAGACCAGCCTGAGCAAGAGCAAGATCCTGTCTCTACTGAAAAAAAAAACAATCGAAAGAAATTATCTGGACAACTAAAAATATATAGAAAAAATTAGCCGGACATGGTGGCACATGCCTGTAGTCCCAGCTACTCGGGAGGCTGAGGCAGGAGGATCACTTGAACCCAGGAGTTTGAGGTTGCTGTGAGCTAGGCTAATGCCACGGCACTCACTCTACCCAGGACAACAGAGTGAGACTCTGTCTCAATGAAAAAAAAAAAAAAAAAAACTCACAAAATTTCTTCATAATAGTAAAACAGAATGATTATCCTGTGTTTGCTGTGGTAGCCATTAATTTAACAAATATTTATATACCGTCAGCGATCTTGGAAGTATGCTGTAGGCTATCTCCCCCTATCGTATTGGCCACCCTTGACACGCAGTTCTTTAGCCAAGCATTTATATGTGAAATCACTTACTTTTGTGATTGCCTTTGGTCTTCTACCAGGTTTTCCTCCCTATAGGTTGGTAAATAATTGGACTTAGCCAAACATGCTAACAATCAGAAACTTCTGTTCATCCATTAATTCAATAAATGTTCATTGAAAGCCTCCTGTACACCATACACTGTGATTGCTGCTGGCAATATAAAGGTGAAGACAAATAGCCTCAGTCTCTGTCCCAGGACTACTAGGCATTATAGAACAGTGTTGTTTATAACCCTATAATTACTTCAACAAATCAGTCTTACATGACACATGGCACTATGAGAACATATAATAGCCATCTGTTTATTAAAACACACAAACAAAACTTAAGTGCCTACTATATATTTAAGGGGTTTGACTTGTGAAGGTGAAGGACAGCTTCTGTGAGGAAGTGACAGTTAAAGTGAGGTCTTCGAGAAGAGTCAGCTAGGCTAAGGGGGAGTGGGAAAGCCTTCTAGACCAAGAGCGCCAGGAGGGACCAAAAGAAGGCTAGAGTGGCGAGAAGCCACCGTGGGTACACAGGGGACTGGACAGTTAGGCGGGGCAGGCACTTCAAGACCCTGTGGTCTGAGTTGAGGGCTTTGTTTTTTATCTTAAGAACATCACTGAAAAGTTTTTTTTTGACCAAAAGCTACCTTTTTCATAGCCTATAAACTAGGTCTTAATTAGAGCCAAGCTAGCTCCTTTTCAGATGTATTGATTTCTAGGTAGAAAATGTTAAATTTTAAAAGTTTTGTTTTCTTCAGAGCAGTGCTTCTCCACCTTCAATGTGCTTAAGAAATTACCTGGAAGACGTGTTAAAACAGATTTTTGGGTCCCACCTCCAGAGATTCTGCAAATCTGGACAGGGTTCAAGAATTTGAATTTCTACTAAGATCCCAGAAGGTGCTGATGCTGCCAGTCCTGTCTGTGGACCAGATTCTGAGTAGTAGCTAGTTAGAGCCACAAAATTAACTCTCTTTTTGGTCATTGTTTGCCTTGTGTACAAACGACAAAGAATCATTTTTAGTTATATAGTAACCAAGAAATATTTTTTCTTTGTGTTTTGGGAGCTGCATTTTACACAAGCCACTTACACAAGCTATAAATACTACTAATCTGTGCATGTTTTATATATATGATATGTGACTTGATTAGGTGATGTGGTAGTAAATATTTATTGAGGAGACATAGCTCTAGAAATAAAGAAACTTAAAATCAGAAAGAAATTGTGAGTTACAAAAATTTGTAAAGTTTTTAGTACCACCTTGAGATGCTGCTGAGATTTGGAAAATTAGAACAATACAATTTGGGGTCAGTCATGGTGGCTCATGCTTGTAATCCCAGAATTTAGGGAGGCTAAGGCTGGAGGATTGCTTGAGGCCAGGAGTTTGATACCAGCCTAAGGAACATAGCAAGAACCTGTCTCTACAAAAAAAAATAATATAATAATAATAATAATTAGCCACAGCTGTAGTCCCAGTCACTCAGGAGGCTGAGGCAGAAGGATCGCTGGAGCCCAGGAGTTAAAGGCTACAGTGAGCTATGATTGTGCCACTGAACTCCAAACTTTCAGATAGAGCAAGACCCTGTCTCTAAAAAAAAAAAAAAATAATAATGAAAATAAAGTTTTGAAAAAGAACAATGCGATTTGAGATTCTGAAACACTTGGTGTTTCGGCAAGAGTAAATCTGTGTATTAATTGAATCAGTTTTTTATTTTTGTTTTTCTAGATCTGATTACTTGTTTGGACACTGCATCCAACTTTTTGGAACCTGAGTTCAGGTATGAACACATTTGTGACCTTTTTTCTTGCTTAAATGTTACTCTTCTTCCACTTCTACATTCTCATTCTGTAAACACTTACAATTAATACATATATGGTATGGCACATAATCATCGTTTCAGGACTCCAATAAATTAGAGCTTGTGTAAAGCCATTTAGTTACTACATTTAAATTTTGCTTTCATTGTAGCATTTAGATCTTCTCCAAAATGAAAGTGTAATTTTAATATGTTTTAAAACTATAAGTTGCTCTTCAAAATCTGGTAAAACTGCTAATAAAAGTAGAAAAGCTATTTATCTTTTCTCAAAAAAAGGAACAGGACAGTTTTGGATTTTATAGAATTCTTCAGTGTTCTTACCAAAGTAGCATTTCTGCTACTCTTTCTCTGCTTTGTGCCTTTGTCTCTTGCCTAGATTAGGATTAACTTCTGATTTCCCATTTGTAACATTTGCTGCTTTATTCCGCCATTCACACTACTGTTCTTTTCTAAAATATATATCTGATCATTTCTCTGCTTAAAGATCTTGAGAAACTCGTTATTATCATTAAAAAGTTGTCCAGATTCCTTAGCCTGGTCTTCAGAGTTCTTTAAAAGTAGTCCGTGGCCCATTTTTCCATTCTCATCTGATTTTCTCCATGCTGAAATGGCTGTGGATTATTTACACTGCCCTGAGCTCTCAGAACTTTTACCTAGAATCGCTCTATTCCTCTCTGGCAAAGTCATTCTCATCCTTTAAGACCCATCTCATTAACCTCCTCCCAACTCGCTACCACTGCCTTCCTAAGAACCTTAATTTTGTTTTCAAAGATGGTTCTCTCTGTGTGGGAAGGGTGCCCTCTTCAGCATTTGAGGGAGCCCTAGTCAGCTGGGGTAACCTTGGCACCGGGGTATGGTAGACAGCCCTGCCAGAGGGTCAGCTGCCCTCACTCCACTCTCCAGCTCCACCGTCACCACCCAAATCCAGGCTCCTGTCATCTGTCTCCAGGGCTGCCACACTGCCTGACAGTGTCCCAGCTTCCACTCGTTCCTTACAGTCTCTTTGCTTCCTTAGAGCCAGAATAATCTTCTTAAAAAATATGAATCAGATCATGTACGTAAGCCGTCATTTTTACGTAGCCCTCCTACTTTTACTTAGAAATATACTGCAGACTCCTCCCCGTAGCCCACAAGGCCTCGGCATGATCCGGCCCCTGCCTTTCTCTCCCGCTGGACTTACCTTTGCTCGCTGCAGTCTACTTGCACTACCTTCCTCACTTAAACCCACCCCAAGGCCCTCCCGCCTCACGGGCGTGCTCGTCCTTCTGACTGGTGTGCATTTCCCACCACTCATTCCCGTGGCATCCGTGAGCTCTCTGCTGAGGCTTCACTTCCTCAGAGCCCGTTCCTCACTGGGGCGGTGCAGAGTTCTGTGTGAGAGCAGACTCTGGGGCCCATCTGCCACCTGCCAGCTATGTGGCCAGGGCGTGCAGTTTCTCAGTTTCCTTATCTGTAAAATGAGCACAATAATAGTACCTCCCATATAGGGTTCTTGTGGGGATTACTTGAAGCACTTAGGATGCTGCCCGGCAATTCAGTAAGTTTACCAAGTGATTGTATTGCTTTTATTAAGTTAGGTTTCTCCCAGTTATTTCCAAGTGCCTTTTCTTCGTAACAGAATCAAAATATAATTCTTCATGTAAATATTGGTTTAATGTCTTCTCCCACCACTGTCCTCCCAGAGGACAGGGGCTGTATTTGGTTGACCTTTGTGAACCCGGTACCTAGCACAGCCCAACACTCAGTAGGCAACATAATAGACATTCAAATAAATATGGTGGATGGGTGGGTGAGTGAGCGAGTGAATAAATGAATGAACCTTTTTATATGCAACTTAAATTCAATCAATAGAAGGTTGGTAAAATATATTACGGTTTATCCACAAAATAGATTATCATGTACCTATTAAAATATGAATAGGTTGTATAGTAGAAATATGTCTACCATTCATTATGAAGTAAAACAATCAAAACGGTGAGTAGAATGTATGGGTAAAGATATGTTAACTGTGTATGGATGGGAGAAGGTCTGAAAGAGCTTTTTAGAAGTGGTGGTTCTTTCAGGGTAATGAAGATTATGATATTTACATTGATCTGAAAAGGGTGTATGTGATATTTGGGGGGGATGTGGCCCCCCACCCCGAAAGTACAGCATTATTTAACTTTTTCTTTGTTTTCATTTTTCAGTAAGTACTGCCCAGCTGGTTGTCTGCTTCCTTTTGCTGAGATATCTGGAACAATTCCTCATGGATATAGAGATGTAAGTTAGATATAGACTTATTTTAAAGTTGTGATATAACTTTATTTTTTTAGAGCTCCAGAATAGTTAGACGTATATCTAGTATGTATCTTTATCTTTTTGTTTTTCAGAAATGATTTATTAGTAATATATAATATTTTATTCTTCTTCTTCTGCTGAAAATCTGTTGTGTTACAGTACCAGTAATCTATATCTATGAGAAAACTGCTCAGGTCAACTGATTTCTTGAGGAAGTAGAAGTGTCTTGTTTTTGAATTACCAAGAAAAAAATTTAAAACTAATCTTTTCTTTTTCTCTCCCTTAAGTCCTCACCTTTGTGCATGGCTGGTGTGCATGCAGGAGTAGTGTCAAACATTCTGGGTGGCCAAATCAGTGTTGTTATTAGCAAAGGTATCCCATACTATGAAAGTTCTTTGGCTAACAACATCACATCTGTGGTGTAAGTATACACATGCTGTTGTTTCATATATATATGTGCTGTTTATAAGTGTGCTGGGTGGTGGTGGGCTAGAGACTAGCTAGCTCTCAGCAGTATTACTGTCGATCATGTTCATGAAATAACATTTGGGCAATAAGCACTCACATTCGTGCACGATGTCTGATTACCTTGAAGAGTACAGGCAGTGTTATATTACTTTAGCTTGTTCTTCAGAAAGGTAGTCATTTGGAAGAGTGATTTCTTTTCTTTTTTTTCTAAGTGTTGAAACAAGTCTGGAGTAAGAGTCTAGAACTTTGTTGCCAAATCCTTACTTTATTTCAAAGATCAGAAGACATAACTGCTTTTTTCCTTATAGCCCGTGTGACCCAAGATGGATCAAGGATAATTACAATACCTTGAATATAAATTAAAAGTTTACATAAAACATTATGTCATAAGTATTATTATGAATCTTCCTCTCATTCCAAGAGAATATTTTAAGAATATATATTCATGGTATCTACAGTATTCTACTATTTTACAAAATGTAGACCAGGCATCAGAAGCAGAAGTTGAAACATTAAATAGAAATGCAGTATCAGCAATCTGTTTTCATAAATCTTGATATGCTCAGTCCTGCAAACAGTACTAAGCCTTATTGAAACCAGCTTCTCTTCAGAGGTTCTAGGCCAATTTACATTCAGAAGGCCAGAGAATGATCTGTACCAAGGACAATATGCAGCAGGAGTCAGCAAACTTACTCTGTAAAGATCCAGCTAGTCAATATCTTAGGCTTTACAGGCCATGTCTCTGTCGCTTATTCTCTTTTTGTTTGTTTTATTTACAACTCTTTACCATGTAAAAACCATTCTTAGCTCCTTGGCCATACAAAACAGGCCAGGCATGGACTGTCCTTCATTCCTGGTGTCTTTTGGTTTCTTCTAGATGGTATTATTTTGATGCTTTCATTCCTTTCCCGTTTTACTTGCAGAAAGAATTTTTTTCTATGTGAATTCTTTCTTTCATACATTTAAAAAAACTGGGGAGGTTGCATCCCCTTATAACAGTTTGAATGTTGTGCTAAAGGCAGGAGTGTACACTGATGATTTTTTTTCTCCAAGTTCCTTGGAGTCGTTTGACCTGCCACATGGTGAGCTATCTGCTTGTCCTGCCTCTCCACGCTCATCAACTCACCCATTCTGCCCGTTACTTTGAAATCCAATGTCATGTCGCATTCCAGTACTGAAACTTGTTCTTAGACGTGTTGATTTCCTCTAAAAGAGTGCAATCTCTCTATTAATAGCCAGCCTTTCTTCTGTTTACCCCAGGAAACTTGAGCCTTATTTTCTGAGAATTACACCTTTTAGTGTACTTCCACCAAAAGCAGTTCCCACGGAAAAATTTTAAGAATCAATTCATTTAATGAAATAAAATAGAGATTGACAATAAACAATGAATAAATAAATTATGAAAAAGAAATAACTACATATTAAAGGTCACATGGACACATTTGCACAATCGTATGTGAAACTGGGTACTTGTAGCAAAAATTGTGTATGCTGATTTCAGATGTTTTCCTGCTTAGAAACGAGACGTTTTATCTAGGCGCAGTATCAGTTGTCTAATTTGTAGTCATGGAATCTTCTTAGTTCTTTAAACAGTGGGGGGGGGGGAGGATCCAAATCAAAAGAAAAACTTTTTTACTAAGATAAATATAAAAAGTCACGTTATATGAATATCACCAAAAAGCCTCTCTCTCTTTCAGGGGACACTTATCTACAAGTCTTTTTACATTTAAGACAAGTGGTAAGCCTTTCATGGACTTTATAACTTTATTTTTTATATAATAGCTAGTACTTTTAAAACACTGTGTGTCAGGCACTGTGTCAATTGCTGGTTTTTTGTACTTTTCTTATGTAGGTGTCATAACAACACTATGAGGTAAGATAGCTACCTAATAATATTATGGATAAAATAAATCAAAGGTTTTTTATTAATAGGGAAATGTTATGTAACCAAGGAAGCTTCCTTAGAAAAATGACTTCTGCACTTGTCTGAAGAAGTAATTAATCCATTCAACCAGAAAATATTTAGTGAGTGCCACCTTTTATGGGCCAGGCACTGTTCTGGTGCTAGTGTTACACCAGTGAGTAAAATAACCAAACTCCTGCCTTCCTGGAACTTATATGCTGGTAGTGAGAGATTGACAATAAATGATGAATAAATAAATTATTGTTTATAATGTACTGTTTATGATAAAAGACACAGAAAAATAAGGTGAGGAAGGAGGACAGGAAATGCAGGAGGACTGGTTTTAAGTTTTAAGTAGAGTCAGGGAAGGCCTCACAGAGAATGTGACACAGGACAAAAAACCTGAAGGAGGTAAAGGAATGAGTTGCCCACTTATCTAAGGAGAATGTCCCAGGAAGAGGGTAGAATATCTCCGTTAAGCTGACAGTTATTGCTTGTGAATGCGTATGCTTGTAGGTTTCCTAATGATACACAAAGACATGCTCAAGAAACAGTTGCCCAGTTTTGAGATTTCTTGGTTACAGTATATTATTAGCATAGCGTATGTTAATTTAAAGGTACTACAGGAAGTTTGCAGTGAGCAGGTCTATATAGGTTTTAAATTTATATCTGGGTGAAACCAAATTACTTTCTTCTTTGTTTCAGGTTGTTATGGGACCCTGGGAATGGAATCTGGTGTGATTGCCGATCCTCAGATAACAGCATCATCTGTGCTGGAGTGGACTGACCACACCGGGCAAGAGAACAGTTGGAAACCTGAAAAAGCTAGACTGAAAAAACCTGGACCTCCTTGGGCTGCTTTTGCCACTGATGAGTATCAGTGGTTACAAATAGATCTGAATAAAGAAAAGAAGATAACAGGTTAAGAGAGAGAATTTTCTGAAACAATTTATAATACTGCTTTTATTTGGAAAACTGGTGACATCTAAGATTTTCAGAAAAAATTAGGTCACTGAAAATTCAATTATTAAATTTCCTTCACTGGTGTTAATATTACTGGAGATGGTTTTATAAAACATGACAGAGAAGAGGAGTTGGTATTTAATTCTTAATAGCTTTTCTTTTTCATTGTAGTAAGACTTTTAAGGTAGTGTTTCAGTAAAGTGATCTTGAGACATCTGAAATAACCATCTCTTATGGTCATTGAGAGAAATTTATGCTAAAAGAGTCCATTTTAAGTACAATAAATAATTTTCCACATGCTGAGTATAAATTTAATTTAGAGAAATTTAGCAAATAAATGGTCAGAATCATTGGTTGGGATGGGTTTAGATAACTTTCTTAAAAGATTTATTTGCTTTGGTACTGTAAAAACTACCAATAATCATCTTTAATCTGTTCCTTCCCAGGAATTCATTCTCTTTTTTTTTTTTTCCCTGAGACAGGGGCTCACTCTGTTGCCCAGGCTGGAGTGCAGTGGTGTGATCATAGCTCACCACAGCTTCAAATATCTGGGCTCAAGCGATCCTCCTGCCTCAGCCTCCCAAGTAGCTAGGACTACAGGTGTGTGCCACCATGTCTGGCTAATTTTCTTTTTTCAATTTTTTGTAGAGACAGGGTCTCACTGTGTTGCCCAGACTGGCCTTGAACTGCTGACTGCAAGCGATCCTTTTGCCTCAGCCTCCCAAAGTGCTGGGATTACAGGCATGAGCTGCTGTGCCCAGCCCCAGGAAGTCATTCTTATTCAGTACTCGAAATGTACTTTACAATGATATGAACACAAGCCGCCAGAATAGAATAGTTTTTTTTGCCTTATGTGCACCCGTAATTTTTCCTATTTCTACAAGGGAACAAAGCCAAGGATTTACTGTTACGATGAAAACTTGCACTTAGATGTGGAAATGTTTGAACAGCACATATCAGGTGTTTATGCATTGATGCTGAACAAACTTTGGGAATCAAACTAATTCCATTAATGCACTAATGAAAGTAACTCTTCATTCTCCAGGCATTATAACCACTGGATCCACCATGGTAGAGCACAATTACTATGTATCTGCCTACAAAATTCTGTTCAGTGATGATGGGCAGAAATGGACTGTGTATAGAGAGCCTGGTGTGGAACAGGATAAGGTAAAATGGATACCAAAGTATTTTTAAAAACATGTTTTAAAGTGGCCTTTGCCAAAAGTCACAGAAGCTCTCCTGTGTAAAAGAGATGCAAAGTTAAATATCATTTTGTCTTACAGTGTCCTCTTCTGGTTATTTTACGTAGTGTTAGTTACACTCTAAACTAGAAAATTCTCAGTGGTTCTAGGTCCCTTTTGGTGATTTTAAGTAAGTACTTTCCTGACTTTTGTCACTGTATTTTTAACTGAATTATTTAGGACACTTTAATAAGAAAGTCAAAAATGGACCTTGTCATTTCTTATCTTTATAAATCTTTATTATCAGTTCACCACGTGATGAAGAGCCTTTGTTCCCAGATTTCTACTCTGTAGGCAATAGTTACAAAAGACCAAAAAGCCGAAGCCAGAGTACAGTAAATGATCGGATATTATGGACTTGGAAAGTCTTTTAAGATCATCTTACCAACTTTCATCTTAGAAAACTTCTGCTTTTTTCCTACCTGAAGAATTTTTTTAACTCCTACTGGTAATTATGAAATCTTTGTTAGCAAAATAATTATGAAGATGCTGGAGTGAGCCAGAGGAGATGATACGGGGTGGAGACTAGGCAGAGGTGGATCTCATCCAGAAGTTTATCCTTGTGATCCACCACAAAGATCTTTAAATAGAGGAGTCCTATTCCCAAGGAAGATAGATGCCGCCCATCTAGAACTGAAACTATGAGCACATTTTTCCAATTAGATTTCTCTTTGTGTTTGGTTTCAATTATATATTTTCAGTTTTTCTCTCACATGTGATTTACTGATATAGCTCCAGTTACTACTTTGCTCATCTCTCTGTTAAAAAATCTCCAGGGGCTCCCTATTATCTTTCATAAGGATCCAAACTCTTCAGCTGTTATTCAAGACTTCTGTCTTTTCTCCTACTTGATACTGCATGAACTTCATCTTTGGTGAGCTTCTTTCCGTTGAAGCAAATAACAATACTTTCTCCATACCTATCTTCTGCTTACTGCCTTCAAACTTGACTACTCTACTCCTAGCACATCCGTATCTATTTGTGTAGTATTTATTAAACTTGTGCAAATATAGTTAAATTGTTGAAATTTTAGGAATTTTTCATGCTTATATTGTAAAAACCTCTAACAACATGGAACTATATTTCCGAAAGACATTTTTGCCTTCATTTTTGAAAGATAATTTTACTGGGTGTAGAATTCTAGGTTGGCCTTATGTCTTTTTTCCCTGTGGCTGCATTTAAGGTTTCTTTTTATCATTTGCTTCAAGCAGTTTGATTATGATGTGGCTTTGTGTAGTTTTCTTCATGTGTTTTCTGCTTGGGATTTTTTGAGCTTTTTGGGTCTGTAGTTTGTTATTTACAGCAAATTTAGAAAATCGAGGTTTATTTTTTATTCAAATATTTCCTCTCACCAATTCTAAGTTCATGAATGTTATGACTGTTGAAGATGTCTCACAATTCACTGATGCTCTGTTCATTTTTTTTCAATTTTTTTCTCTTTATTAATTGGGAAAATTTATTTTATCTTCAAGTTCACGAATACTTTCTTTTGCAATGTCTAATCTGCTAATAATCTCATTTGATGTATTTTTATCTCTGATATTGTATTTTTCACCCCTGTATTTTTAGTTTGGGGGCTGGGGGCTTTAAAATTTCTTCCATGTCTCTTCTTTACATGCTCAGACTTTTCTTGATCTCTGAAACATGTGGATCTTATAATAACTCTTTTAATGTCGTTATCTACTGATTTTATCATATTTGTCATATCTGGGTCTTTTTATGTTGATTGATATTATGGATCATATCTTATATGCGTGGTGATTTTTTTATTGGATGCCAGACATTGTGAACTTTACATTATTCATTGCTGGATTTTTTTATTATCATTACTCCCTTAAATATTTAAGCTACTTGGAAACAACTGGATCTTCTCAAGTCTTGCTTTTAAGCTTTATTAGACTGGTCCTGAGCAGCCTTTAGTTCTTTAATTTTTCTACACCACTGAGACAATACTGTTCTAAGTACTCACCCCAGTGTCTCATTATGAGGTTTCTCCATTCTATCTGTTAGCAATGTAAGGTGTTCCTGACCTGTGTAGCTCTGAGAATTGTTCTATTGGCTCCTTTCCATGGTTCTTTTACTGGTCATAGGTCATTTCTTTACATGTAGCTGAAGATTTCAGGGAAAACCCCTTACAGGTCCTAAAAGAGTGTCTCTCTCTCTTTCTTTCTCTCTCTCTCTTTATTTATTAAAATATATATATATATATATTATACACATATATATATAAAAATATATATATATATATGTGTGTGTGTATAATATTTTTCTCTCCTCTATCTTTGTAGTTCTCTTCTTTCCTAAACTCTGCCCATCCAATTCTAGCTATCTTGCTGGCCTCTCTGTCTCCAAGCTCTGTCTCCTCAATTCAGTGAGACTACCAGGCTCTGTTGGGGATCTCTTTCCCTTTGCTGTGGCCTGGAAACTTGCCCCAGACAGTATTGGGGCAATAGCAGGGCTCACCTCATTTGTTTCCCTTCTTTCAGTGACTATTGCCCTATGCTGCTTGTTTTCCTGGATACATTTTATCCAGTTTTTCAGATGGTTAAGCCTGAAGAATAACTCTAGTCCCTGTTACTCTATTATGGCTGGAAGTGGAATTTTTCACATTGAATTATATAAAATAATACTCTTTTCCCTCACTCACATCTGTCCATCTGCTCCCTAATATCCCCCAACTCAAGGGTCATTGGTGTATTCATTTTTATACCTTTTCTAAGCTTACATATGTGCATGAGCACATAGAGATGACATTTGGTTATTTTCAGAAAATGAAATTTGTATATATATACGTATATACACATAAATTTTTTTCATTATATATTACTTTCTAATGTTATGCCTTTTTATTTTTTTTAAAGAGATGGGGTCTTGCTCTGTCACCTAGGCTGAAGTACAGTGGCATGATGATAGCTCACTGTAACTTCCTAACTCAAGCAGTTCTCCTGCCTCAGCCTCCCAAATAGCTGAGACTACAGGCACATGCCACCACACCCTGATAATTTTTTAAAAAATTTTTTGTACAGATGGGGTCTCGCTATATTGCCTAGGCTGGTCTCGAACTCCTGGCCTCAAGCACTCTTCCCACCTCTGCCTCCCAAAGTGCTGGGATTATAGGCATGAGCCACTGCACCAGGCCTATTACGCCATATTTATGTGTAGTAATATACAACAAAATTTAAGTTTCTCTAGGGCGGGGCCTTTAACTTCCATTTCCATTTTATCCTCATGACACCCAGCAAACCTTTCTGTACACAGAGATTCTCAGTAAATGTTCATAAGTTGACTATAGCAAATCTTTTTTACTCAATTTTAATAAAATCTTTTAAGTTTTTTACAAAATTGAGACGACAGTTTTTATGTACTAAAATGATGTTTCATTATTGTTCCTGTTCCACTAATATAATAAGACTGCAAATAATTGCCTTCATTTTATTTCAGCGTAATATCTGAGGAAATCATGGAAGCTTACTAGTATGGAGATTATTGTAACTTCAGTACAAACCTTTTAGAAAAGTGAAGGATATTAAAATTCCTTTAGAGGTTTATATGCCACGTGAGTCAGCCAAGAAGAAATAGCAACAATATTTGGAAATAACTTGATTGAGAAATTAAACATTTACTTTACTCTCACCTGAGCTGATAAAAAAAACATCGCTTTGATTTTAGCTGGGCGTCTCCTTATTAATGGTGTTTAGAAACTACCTAGCTGATTTGGCCTACGGAAAAAGCAGGGCTCTATTTAGCTTATTGGAGCCCTAATTTAGTCAGAAGACCGAAATTCAAGTCACTGCCCTGTCATTCACTAGCTGTGTAATCCACTTACATTCTCTGAGTCACCGTTTCCTGTGCCCTGCCTATTACATAGGGTTGTCATAAAGAGCATCTTAGTTAATTACATGAAAATGCTTTATAAGTAATTCAGAGCTGTTTCAGTATAAGGTACTGGCATAATTTGCTTGAAATAGTTGAGGGAATGAAAGTGACTTAAAATAATATTTTTACCTAAGGATTATTTATATAAGACATTTGTTGCTATTTATTATGATCATTAAATTAGGCACAGAGCAGTGTTTTCAAAGTCATTTTTCTGGTTCAGATTTAACAACAAGGAATCAAAACTGGGATTATAATATGGGAACTGTCTTTACGCAGTTTATCCAGTAGGTGGAAGTCTATATCTGTTATATGTTCCTTAGTATGCATTCACTTACAGCCTGTTTATTGAGAGAAAAATTATGAAAAGTACATAAGAGCAAACCATTTCCTCTAAGACGTCATATGATCAAGTCTGTTTTACTTTAAAAATAAAATTAATAGATTTAAATAGCTGGTAATTCCACAGGACTAGAGTTACTAATTTATTAATACAATAAACTCTCACTGGATTTGAAACCCTTTTCTCAAATTGCCAAATTAGCCCTCTTGTTAAATTCTTAAATCATTTTAAAATTATTTTCATATTAAATATTTTCCTTTTATAAATTTTGATGAAGAATGTGCAGCTTCTTGATAGATTTTCCAAATTATGATTAAATTATTTTCTTCGAAATTAATTCTCACTGTCATGCTTTGCAGATGTCATTTAAGGCTGAGAGGAAAAAACAAAAACATGGAACAATTTAACCCTGACCTCTGTTGATTTAAAGTACCAATTTTTTGTTGTTTTTTAAAGATATTTCAAGGAAACAAAGATTATCACCAGGATGTGCGTAATAACTTTTTGCCACCAATTATCGCACGTTTTATTAGAGTGAACCCTACTCAATGGCAGCAGAAAATTGCCATGAAAGTGGAGCTGCTTGGATGTCAGTTTATTCCTAAAGGTAAAGAGACAGTGGCTTTAAGACATGTTATTTTCACTGGATTGTTAATTTAAAATGGTTTTGCTGATATGAGTGTTTTTGTTTATAAACTCTAATTATAATATTTTCTTGAAGGGATTTTTAAAAATAAATAGTTACCCTATTATAATAAAAAGAAACATAACAGAATAGTTTCCAAAATTACAAATAGAAAAAGAAATAAAATCGTTCATTAGATAACGTAATAAGATCACTTACCAAATTTAGTCTTAGTTAATAATTTTAAATGAGGTCTCACATACTGTGATATTTGTGTAACATAAGCACTGAAGATTATAACAGAAAATTAAAAGTGGGAATAATTTCCCTCAGTATGTAATATTTTAATATATTGTTTACTGCTGCATCCCCAAAAACTACCCCAGGGCCTGACACATAGTTAGCCCTCCATAAATATTTATTAAATGAATTGAACAAGTAATATATCAAATTGTGATGACTCCTTTATAGCTTTGGAGTTCAACATCATTCTCCTCCCCATTATTCTCCTTCCTAAGGAGATTATTTTCAGATGATTTAATTATTTAAAAACTGGGAAATCCTGGTATATTTGTACATCTAATATAGAGCATAATATTTATTCTTCTAATATATTTCCCTCTGAGATTGAAAATTACTTGGCAGAATTAAATACGTACAGAAATGTTGAAAATATTTAACGTTACTATTTTTAACTATGATTTTAAAAATCAAAATATGTAAACTTTTAACCATTTTTCAAGGTCGTCCTCCAAAACTTACTCCACCTCCACCTCCTCGGAGCAGCAATGACCTCAAAAACACTTCAGCCCCTCCAAAAATAGCCAGAGGTATGCCTCCTTTAATGTGAGAATTTGATATTCCCTGGATTTCTGGTATAACTTTCCATAAATATATTAAAAGCCTTATAAAATAACTATCGTAAGTTGGTGTAATAAAAAATTAATAGTTTTTCAAACTTTTTTCAAGGTCGTGCCCCAAAATTTACTCAACCACTACAGCCTCGTAGTAGAAATGAATTTCCTGCACAGACAGATCAAACAACTGCTACTCCTGATATCAAAAACACTACCGTAACTCCAAATGTAACCAAAGGTATGCAAATGTGAAGATGAACACCTATTACATAGTAGTGTTTTGTTTTTAACTAAAGTCTTCATGGGCATTTCCAGCTTAAACCCTCAGTTTCTTTTCCTCCAACTATATTTTGTAGGTATAGCAAAAAAAAATTGATTTCCTTCCTTAGGAAAAAGACTGCTGTATTGATCTAAGTTCTATTCTCTGGTGCCCTGTAGAATTGTTCCTTAAGTATTAGAGATGGCTGCTATGTTGTAGGCCTCCTCTTTTGATTTTTTTTTCCCCCTTATGGCCAAATACATTGAGTCTCTGGCCAAATACATTGAGTCTCAGGCTTAGAAATACAATATTTCTAGAGATTTTTAGAAATAACTGAAATCATAGCAGGAAAATTTTTTTCTCCTGCCAATATGTTAATTTGCTGGAAAGGAACTTGCTGGCAAAAGGAAAAACAAAAACAGAACTTGTGGTGGAAGCTAATACATTTAAAAAAATACTCTGAGTTAACATAGTAAAAAAGAAATTTAGTCTCTGTTTTTAAATGTATATGGTTATAATTTTCTCAGATTATAAGTATAAATGTATTAGAATTTACTTTCAAATTTTATCAGCGATAAATAAGGTGTTAAATATATAAAATATAGTAGTTAAAATACAAAAAGGTAGTAGTCGTTTCACTAGTTGAAAAAATTTCGGTTGAATTAAAAAGAAGTGTCGTTGTCAGTGTCAGTGCAGATAAAAAGCATGCTCGTTTTCAGGAAAGTGCAGCGACAAGGAAGCAGTTCATCCAGAGTAACTTGTCTACATAGAACTTTAATCATTCTCTTTATTGTGAAAATTTGTCTGGATTCAGATAACTTTCTCCAACTTTACACGTGTCAGTTTCTTTCCTACATTCTGAGGTATTTCCACAAAGACCAATTTCTTTCTCCTGCTGCAAGTAAAGCTAGAGAGAAGCAAGGGTTCTCAGAGGCAAGAGACTTCAGCATCTCACAAAGGGCTTCTTACCAGCTGTCCGAAGGCTTGTCTTTAGGCAGAATCTGAGACCACGTGCCTGGCTGGAAGAGCAGTCATCGAAAAGTACTGCTCATCTTAAAATCTGATTATAGAATTTCAAAATCTCAAGGCTAAAAGTGTCCTTAGAACTTTTGGATCCCTATTAGCTTAAAAAGCATAGCAAAGAATGGGCTGGTCTCAATTGAAGACATCCTGTCTCCTTTTCTTTGGGATGGTAGTATATAGACATTATCTTTTTAACCTGAGCAGACGTTTTAAAGCCTCTGATTAAATCACACTGCATCCATCTAAGCCTGATTATTCTCTCCATTTTCACAAATTTTAGGGGAGAAGCACACTTACTTTTCTGAATTCTGAGTGCTTTCTAGCATGAGTCATAATTTCTGTTGTGTGCTCTTCTCCTCCTGCATTTTTATACCCAGGCTGAGAGTGATTTCATGGAGAAAAGCGTGTCATGGTCAGATTCGTGCCTCTGTAGCTTCTAGATCCTCCCTCAGTGGGGCCCTTGGCACCAGCTGGTGATCTTTCTGAATGTCCCTAGTGAGCTCTTCTGTCTGTTCTCAATGGTAGCATTTTTCAAGACTCCATATTTTCCAAACCCTTGACCCAAATATCTTCACTCAGTTACCTCTCCAACTTTGCAAAGAAAGTACAAACCGTTGGAAGGTGCCTACAAATTTACCTCTATCCTCTGTTCACTGCAGTGAAAAGGGGGCTTCCTTATGCTGCCCAGGGCTGATCACTTCAGCTGGTCCCCTGGTCTCTTGACTTCTCAGAGACCTGATGTTGTTGATTACCCTCCCCCCGTCCTCCGTCATCAGCGGATGAAGACACTTTCTTTTAGATACAATTGTTGTAAGGAGTAAAGATGCTGCAGGTTAGCCTCATCGCAGTGTCTGGTTCTTAGCCCCCAACAAATATCAGCAGTTGCTGCTGTTGTCATCCTTCTGGCCAGTAGGAGGTTGAGGGATAAAAGAAGAAACTAATATCCCACATGACTTCAGGCAGACCATTTTCTATATCTTGGCCCAGGATACCTTAACTGTGGAGTGAGATTAGGGAATTAAATGATCCCTAAATCGCTGCCAGCTCTGGCATTGTGTCGGTTTCAGACCTATTCATATACACACACAAGCGTGTCCTTCCCACATACAGCAAGCCCCATCTCCATTAGCTGTGGGTTTACCCACCCCATCTGCTCTACCTCCCACCCCCCAACCCCCCTACCTGACTGGCACCCAGGAGTATTACTACCATGTGAGCACCTTAGCGTTGATCAGTTAGTACCAGTTTGATGACAAGTACATATGGTGCATGTTTTTCCATCCTTGTGATAAGTCACTTTGAAGCTTTTAATGTCTTAATTTTCCTAAGAATAAATTCTAGATACGGAATTTCCATTAATATGTTTTTATACATACTGCCCCAAAATGCCAATTAGAAATATAGTATTAATTTATATTTTCATAAAAAAAACTTTTTTGGCATCCTCTTCACCAATTGTTCTTTTAAATATTTGCCAATTTGATAAGCAAAAATGGTATCTTGTTCTTGTTTTCACTTATATTTCTTTGATTACTAATGAGGCAAACATGTTTAATGGTTACGTGTATTTTTTAATGTATTGCTAGTTCATCTCCCCTGATTTTTCTGTTATATTGTTAGGTTTTGACTTGTAAAGTCCTGTAATATGTTATTTATATTAATCCTTTATCATGTATGCAGAAAATTTATTTTCCCAGTTTATTATTTGTCTTCATTTTATTTTGGTGATTTAAAAACTTATGAAAATTTCAAACATATACAAAGGTGGAATGAATAGGAATGAATAGTGTAATGAGCTTTCATGTATCAATGAAAGCTTCTGCAGTTACCAGCGTGTACTCAGTCTTGATAAATAATGCTTATGGTATTTTTTGAAACAGAAAAATGTTGAATGATGATGGGGTTAAATCTTTCAATCTTTTCCCTGATGATTTCTGCCTTTGTGTTAATGTGGCTTTTTGGTTTTGTTTTTGTAACTTTAGATGTAGCGCTGGCTGCAGTCCTTGTCCCCGTGCTAGTCATGGTCCTCACTACTCTCATTCTCATATTAGTGTGTGCTTGGCATTGGAGAAACAGGTTAGTATATAACTAGTTCACCTGATTGGTCCTAGGGAGGATGTATTTCAAAACTACCAAATGTGAAATAGAAACAAAATACAGAAGGTGAACTACGTACAATTCCCCTGTTTGACAGTAAGAGTTAAAATAGTTATTAGAATAAAAATTTCATGTTTCTCCTTTGTTCCCATTAAAAATGAGGAAGTTCAATTCCACAGTCAGTTACTGAGTACCTTCATTGTATCAAGTTCTACATTATACACAAGGATATGTACCTGAATAAGAACAATTTCTGACACATGATACTTAGTAATATTTACTGAAAGAACGAGACATAGTTCCTTTCTCCAAAGTGTTTAGCAGGGTTGACTGACAAAAATAAGGAACTATATCTGTGGTTTGATGAGTTATTTATGACGTGCTGAGGAGAACCATGAGAATTATCTGAAGTTTTTTCTTTGAGAAAGGGGAATCCTCAGGTTTGGCATGTTTCACCGTAAAGGAGTTGGAGTTGGCTAGTTAGAGGAAGGCAGATGTCTTAGTCTATTTGGGCTGCTATAAGAAAATACCATAAACTGGGTGGTTTATAAATAGTAGAAATTGATTTCTTACTGTTCTGGAGGCTGCAAAGTCCAAGATCTAAGCACAAGCGGATTTGATGACCGGTGAGGGCCTGCTTTCTGGTTCATAGACAGCGCCTTTTTGCTCTGTCCTCACATGGTGGAAGAGGCAACCAGTCTCTCCCAGGCCTCTTCTATGGCAGCACTAATCCCATTCGTGAAAGCTCTGCCTTCGTGACCTAATCACTTCCCAAAGGCCCCACTTCCTAATAACATCACCTCGGGACTAGAATTTCAGTGTATGAATTCTGGAGAGACACATTCAGACTATTACAGTAGAGAATGGCCCAGCCTGAGGGAATTGCTTGAGTGAAGGCACAGAGCCGTGAATTGGAATAGAAACAGAAAAGGAAGTCATCTCATGCGGGCCTGGCATGGAAGAGTCCTGAGAGGTAACCATTGGAATGTGGTCTGGGCCTGAATCGGGTTGGGCTTTTGGAAGAGAGAAAATGTGGTTTTATTCTATAGATGGGGGAATCATTGAGTGTTAAGCACACAGGTGATATTATTAGATGATTGTAGAAAGAGAGCGGCAGGAGTTTTGAAGGGTGGATTGAAGAGGAGAGAGGTTGAAAGAGGCAGTGAGATGAGTTAGGGAACCGCTGAGGCTGGGCAGGCATGTAACAACACAGTGATTCTAGGGAAGGGAGAAGAGACAGAGGGGAGAGTTTGCCAGTGGCATTGACAGGATGTATCACAAGTTGTCTGAGGAAAAAGGAGGGATCCAGGGTGATCTGAGGTTTCTGATTTGCGCAGTTAGACCAGTGGAGATGTCATGAGTTGAGACAACAGAGCAGGAGGGACAGGTTTGGTGGAGAAGGAGAATGATTTCATTTGTTCAGACATTCAACAAATATTTGAGTACTTGGCTCAGACCCCGTGCCAAGTATTGAGCCATGTGCCAGGAGTCCTGTAATTGACCCAAAGCTTACAGATCAGGAGCACGACCACAGAAAGTGAGCCATGGGAGGATCCCAGATTCTTGGTGTTGGGAAAGCTGTCTGCGTAGATCCCAGTAAGTTAGTGTGAGGACAATAGGGAGAAGAGAAGGGGACCGGCTTTGGGAAAGTCCAAAGAGGGCAGTGTATGAGGCATTCAGCGAACTGAATGACAACAATAGTAGTGATGAGGCCCGCAGCAGAAATAGCTAATTTTTATAGAAAATTAAATGCTGATTATAGGCATTATTCTAAATGTTTTAGGTATTATTCTAAATTATTATTCCAAATACATGTATTAACTCATTTAATCCTCAAAACAGCCTATGAAGCAAGTACTGTAATAACCCCATTTTACAGAAGAAGGAAGTGAGGCAGAGCATAATTAACTTGGCCACGGTCACCTGGCTAGTACATGGCAGAGTGGGGCTTTAGACCAGGTTTCAGGGCTCGTGCTCTTACCCACTGCTGCCTCTGGGTGTGTAATTAACAAACGAAGTGTAACCTACTGTGGTTGAAGCACAGGTGTGAGGGTGAGGGCTGGGGAGTAGAGCTGTTGAGAGGGGCAAGAGTCAGGGCCTGAGGTCAGTTTGGGTTAGTGTGGAAAGGACCCTGTGGGTGCACAGACTCCCCAGAGGCAATTGCACTGCACACCTGGTGTTCAGGACACAAGGTGTGAGGTGGAGAAGTGAGGTTACTACTAAGAATGTAGTTAAAATTGCTGATAAGTGGCTTCATGACAAGGAGTAAGGAGCAGATGCCATTAAGGGACTATGGAAAATAGAAAGAGAATAATAAAAAACAGCTGCAACTTATTAAATCCTTAGCCCATGGCAAGTACTGTATGTGTAATGATTAAGTAACCTGAAGCTTTGCTACTTAAGTATATAAAATCCTTTATCGTGTAATCCTTGGCTAATACACAATGAAATTTGTTGTTCTAGCCATATAGGGCATCTAACTTCCATTTAGAGAAGATTATTGATATTTTTTTAAATTTGTTATCTTTTTAGAGAAAGGATCTTGCTCTGTTGCCCAGGCTTGAGTGCAGTGGTGTGAGGATAGCTCACTGTAACCTCAAACTCCTGGACTCAAGGAATCCTCCTGCCTCAGCCTCCCAAAATGTAGGATTACAGGCATAAGCCACTGCACCTGGCCAATTTTTTTTTATTATTTTTAAATCTTATGACAATTATAAGAACCACCGTATTTTATTCTTTCTTTTCCATTCAAAATTTTGATTAGCAGCTTCAATACTGACCATCTCTTCCTCAAATTTTATATGATACTGTTACTTTGAAATAATGAAATAATATAAATACAGCCAGCTTTAAAACGAGGAAGCTTCTAATAGCAATAATGAAAACAAAGACTTATACTGGAGCAGAATATTTCCTAGTAGGAAAAGCACACGACTTGGGCTCTTTCCAAAAGCTACGCTTGTGATCTTGAAAAAATCACATAGGCATCTTGTTGTCATTTGTAGAATGATGTCTGCTTTCTCTTTAGCTTGAGAAGCACTAATTTTAGTTAAATTAGATTTACACTCTTGAATCAGAAAATGTCCTTTCTTTGTAAAAGGCTCTTGGTAAATAGTATTTGTAATGGTGGCAAGAGAGATTGTTCCTCAGGAGGATGAGTCAGAATTCTGAGAGGTGGGCAGGGGAGAATCTTCATCGCAGACACGGCTGTCACCTACCCCGAGACTGCAGTGACTCCCAGGCCTGGAGAATCCTGCTCCCTTCCCTCTGCCACTTGGCACCGTTAGTGGTAGCGTTGACTTACCTAGGAGTGGTTGGAGGAATCAAGTCTGTGCAATTAAGGGTATGAGGCACATTAAGCTTCTCTGGAACAAAGGTCTGTAGAGGAGAAGCAAGAAATTGGAAAAAAGAACTATATAGAACAGAAAACCAAAAGAAGATTTTTTTTTTTTTTAGTTCTGTGAATTTTGTGAAGTGATTTTCAAAGTTTGTATTTGAAACCAACAGACCTATTATGATTTGCCCATAATAACCCACATATCAAGGCTGATTTTTTTATTTGTTTCAGTCTTTTCATCTACAGACTTGGCTTTTTTTATTTCCTTTATCCCTTTTGAGTAGGGAATAGGTGGGTAACAAGGTAACTATGTCAGAAGATAGTTGTTTAATTTATTGAGAGTCTAGAGTTTATAAGCCTCAGCAGTGGCAACTTTGAGAGTCAGATGAAATAGAGGACTCCCTTTGGGTAGATCAGTAAGTGAAAATGTGTACTCTTGACTAATTATTAACTTTGGTCTTTATTCTGCAGTTTCAGAGATTTCTTACCGGTGAATTCACTCTACTTGCTATTTTTCTATATTTTTCCAGAAAGAAAAAAACTGAAGGCACCTATGACTTACCTTACTGGGACCGGGCAGGTAACTCAACGTGGTCTTTGCATCTCTTTTCCATCAGAGTGAAGTCCCTGCCCTACAGGTGGCAGTAGTGAAAGAGGAAAGTTGTTCTTAGGCCCACGTGAACTCCCCAACGCTGTTAGAAAAGTGGCATTACTCTTCTGTTCTCACCATTTTTACCCTTCTATAAAACCTCTTCTAGTTAATAAGTAATGAAATAGTGCAATAACAACCCATGCTCTGTTCTTTTTCTTCTGGAAAACTTGTCTGGTTTGTCCCACGTATCTATTTCTCTTGAGGAGACCAGCTTTCTGTGTGGCCTGTGTGAACACTGAGCAAGAAACAAAGGGTTATGGCCCCAGTAGCATTCTGTGTGTCCTCTGCCATGGTTACTTACCAGGTGGAGTCTAGCTGTTTAGGAATCCAGGAAGCCTGCCATGCTGAGTCCTTATCTTCTGAATTGCTGCAAGTGACACCGAGGCCCCCTACTGGTCTCCCACTTCCCAGTCTCACCGCTGGAGGGACTCCAGAGCCAGGAGCATTCCCCCGCTGTGACCAGGGCAGAAAAGGGCAGTGGTGGGGGCATATCACAGTGTTGCTGGTGCCCCAAGGTAGATCTTGGAAAGTATTTTTTGAGAAAAACTTATTAAAAACCACCCCAACAAGAGACACTATGTCTGAGTGCTCTGTTGTAGCAGTGATTTGCTTCTGCATGTTTTTGATAGAGATTTCCACCATGTTCTGCTTTGCATTGGATATTCTTCTATCAAAGCAGAAAATAAGTTTGAATATAAAGTCTAGTTCTTAGGGGTATTTGTTATAAAAATGGCCTAAATGCAACAGGGTTTGTCCCTTGATATTATCATTTGAGACATTTTCATGTAATGGTGTCTTTGGCTTAAATCACAATGAAGGTTGGTGGAAAGGAATGAAGCAGTTTCTCCCAGCCAAATCAGTGGAACATGAGGAAACCCCGGTTCGCTACAGCAGTAGTGAAGTTAATCACTTGAGTCCAAGAGAAGTCACTACAATGTTGCAAACTGACTCTGCAGGTAACTATGTTGCAGCCTTAGGTTACCAGGTAGAGAAAGAAACTGCTTATAAAGTGCTTTGGAGTTTACAATATCTTTGATCTTTTTCATATGTAAGAGGTGACCTATTTTCTAAAGGTGGAACAAACCACTTTTTAAAAAGATGACCTCGAAGGCCAGGTTCAGTGGCTTACACCTGTAGTCTTAGCTCTTTGTGAGACCAAAGTGGGAGGAACGCTTGAGGCCAGGTGTTTGAGACCAGCCTGAACAAGAATGAGACCCCTATCTCTACAAAAAAATAGAAAAATTAGCCAGGCGAGACCACTGTCTCTACAAAAAATAGAAAAATTAGCCAGGTCTGGTGGCGCATGCCTATAGATAGTCCCAGCTACTGGAGAAGCTGAGGTAGGAGAATCGCTTGAGCCCAGGAGTTTGAGGTTGCTGTGAGCTGTGATGAGCCACTGTACTCTAGCCTGGGCAACAGAGTGAGACCCTATCTCAAAAAATAAATAAATAAAAAGATGACCTTGAGAGTGTCATTTCTGTGTCTTGGATATTCTATCCATAAATTTGAGACATTCATTTCTAAAGACACTGGACATTTTGTATGTTAACCGGGGTTTTGTTTGTTTTGCTTTTGGGAGCGGGGACCAGGGGTGTGAAGAGGAGAGCAGGAAAGGCATTAGCCGTACGGTATTTATCCTGTTAACCTAATACATATTTATTTTAAACATTTCCTAATATTTGAAAAAGAAAATCTCCGAATTCATTTTCTAAAACTAATACTTACTCCAACAATTAAATTATTTCTTTTCCTATGAAATACTGTCTGTAAATCTAAAGAACATATACAAACACTCTTTTTGTAAAATTACATGAATAGGCTTTCTGGCATATCAACTTATTACTATAAGATACTAGATAACATCTTTGATATTTTTGAAGTTGGTTCTTACAAGTGGGAAATCCATAGATTGGTGTTGATAGCAACAAAGTACCACAAAGAAGTGCCAGCCTTTAGTGTGATCTGCAGCTGCCACCCTATATTATACAATCCTTGTGTTAGTAAGATAACTTCTCTTTGTGTTTTGTGATGTCCGCAGAGTATGCACAGCCACTTGTGGGAGGAATTGTTGGTACACTTCATCAGAGATCTACCTTTAAACCAGAAGAAGGAAAAGAAGCAGGCTACGCAGACCTGGATCCTTACAACTCACCGGTGCAGGAAGTTTATCATGCCTACGCGGAACCACTCCCAATTACTGGGCCCGAGTACGCCACCCCAATCGTCATGGACATGTCAGGGCACCCCGCAGCCTCGGTTGGTCTGCCCTCCACATCCACTTTCAAAGCTACAGGGAACCAACCTCCCCCTTTGATGGGAACTTACAATACGCTTCTCTCCAGGACTGACAGCTGCTCCTCAGCCCGGGCCCAGTATGATACCCCGAAAGGTGGGAAGCCAGGTCCAACTGCCCCAGACGAATTGGTGTACCAGGTGCCACAGAGCACACAGGAAGTGTCAGGAACAGGAAGGGATGGGGAATGTGATATTTTTAAATAAATCCTTTGAAGATGATGCTGCTTTTTACAAAGCATCGTTTTAAAGCACATGGCCTTTTTTTTAATTATTAGTGGTAGTAATATATAGAATGTATTACGTATCTGTCACTGAAGTGGTTGGGGAAAATGTGACCGAGGTACAGGAAACTACTAATCTTGCCATCTTGCTTTAAAGGTGTTAGTTACTGTGGCACAGTTACTGCTTGCCTGTTAAATTTTGAACATCCTGTTTGTTACTACTGTAAAACACTATTTTTAATACAGAAAAAAGTTCCCTATAATGCACTTCAAAGAAATTAAAAATCACTGAAAGTATTTATTACCAATGCTGCAGGTACATTAATGAACTCAAGAGATGGCTCTCTAAGCCTGACTGGCAATAACGCATGGTACTGTTTTTGAAATATCTAATGGCTTGAAATTTTACTGTCTTTGTGAAAGGTGGGTACTATCGTGATTTCTTCCTTTTCTATTCCTATATTCCTTTCTGGATTTTTTTTAGTAAGTGTTGTAAGCACTAATTATAAAGCAAATTTTGATTATAGCCATATACACATATCCATTTTTCCTTAGGAAGATTTATAGCTGGGAAACTCTGACTTACAATAAGCGGGGTGATTGATTTTTCACTTTTTGACACTTTTAAAGAGCTTTAACACTTCAGGGTACTTGACCTGGTCTCATTTCTGTCTGTTTTGCCCCAGGCCCTTGGTGGCTTATCCTATTCTTGTGTTTATAAAATGTTTGTTTAGAGTTTTTTCCATAGGTGATGATTGCTCTATGAGTGTCATGAATTCAGATCCTCTAATATCTTTATGTATACTCCTCTGTGTGCAAACAGGAACAACTTTACAATTGGAAAAGCTTTAAAGGAGATTCCCCCCACCCCAACTTTATGTTTAACGGGAGTTTTCTTAGGAGAATTGTGACAAGTTGAGGGCTTCTAAGTGAATGTTGTAATAAACATGACCCACTTGTATTTATCACAGTGAAACACAAAATCCTTTCTTCAGAAGTAATATAAATTACCTTAAAAAACAAAAAAGGTAACCAGAATTTGTCCCTGTTTTTGGTTTTATACACACACATAAACACATATAAATTTTTCTTGAGTTTCAAGGTATTTTATTACTTTCTAGTCAAATAATTTTGAATTTTAGTTTCCCACGGTAAACTATTACACCAAATATAAACCTAACAAGTATTCTTCAGGACTATGTGATCGTGCCCTTTGTGTGGTAAGAGACATGAGTAGCCCTTGATGTCATCCCTGGGGAACAGACATTATAGCATTCTTGCAAATGAATATTCATGCCTTGTTTTCCATACCTCCTGGCAACTTCCTTGTCACCACTTGTTCATGACCTGCCCAGAACTAGTTTAGATTGAGTAAAATGGAAATCATCTGTAATTTTTTATCCTATAGTGTAAACACTGTTTTTAAACTGGCAAGATGACACGAGAAGCTCACCATATGATAAAAATATATGTACTTTTCCATCTGGTCCTAGTCATTTCTGTTGGCCTTTGCCACCAGACCGTGATGTCGCCAGAATTCATGGAATTTGAGTAAAGATGAACAGTATTCATTTTGCTTGCTTCCACAAATACATCAGTATTCTAAAACATTGCTTCAAAAAGAGAAGAGTTTATTTCTGCAGCCTTCCTGCCCTCTCCTTGTATGATGTTACTGGTTTTATTTTGACTTTTCCTTTTCCAGACAGACTTTGAAGTGCAGTTTCATTCATTAAAAAGCCAATACTTTGTTTCAAAATATTTGAAACAAAAAGCACAGATATTAGACTTTTATTAAAACATATATGAATGTGTAAAGCACATGTATTAATGTAGTCATCCCCTTTCAGATGGGAAGAGAGTAAACCAGTTTTGTTTTTTTTTTTAATTCATTGTTAGTACACAGAGAATAAACTTTTCCTCAAGTCATATATCTGTTTGAAGCTTTAAGAGAGATGTTTTCAATAACTATTTCTTTTTCCCAAAGAATTTTGCTGTTTTTGTGTAATTGTGTGTACCTGATTGTTTTTCCCTGGAGTTGTGTTTTTTGTTCGTTTGTTTTGTTGAGAGGCAAGTGTTTTCTGAAATGATGCTTATTTTAAGACTTAATTCATATTGCCACACTGTTTTCTCCTTGAACTACCAATGAGTTTTATAAAAACTATTAGTAAACCTTTATTTTTCTTTCCAGATGAAGAGCTGAGCCTGATTCAAATGGTTTTTCTGATTTGTACTTTTTTTTTTAGTTTGTTTATTTTCATGTTAGAGGTTTTTTAAATTTGTTTTTGTTTTTTACTATGATTATATGTCTGATATATACAGCTTTGGAGACAATCAAGTAACAACTGAAAATGTGAAAGTAACCATTTTTGGCAAAATTCCCTTGAATTTTTATTCTTTGCTTGAAACACTCAAAACATAAAGTCACTGGTTTATTGGATTAATTTTTTCCCTGTTAATGCAATGATAGAAATAGAATCAGACAGTGCCAAAACAAGTGTGGTCATTACACATTTCGTAAAATTACACTGACTTGGCTGTTACTTGATCTTAGGAACCAGTGTAGTTAAAGATAAGATATTGTGAATTCTGATTTTTGTTTTATTAAATGCTGTAAATCGAAATAGATCCTGTTGTATGTGCCAGGTCTAGTCCAGTTATTTAAGTTCACGTTTCATTATTTGCACTTTGCATTGAACAATGGGTTTGAGTATTTACACAAAAGTTAAAATTCTGATGTTATGTATACACTTGCCTCTCCCTTCCCCCAGCACCTTGGGAGTGGGGAGCAGAATATGAGCTCATGTACGTATGCATATGGCCACAAAGCTGTGGAAGGTTATAAAGCTTGGACTTCTTTGCCTTGTCACCTGGAGAGCAAAGCGCTATAGCAACACCGTGTCAGATGGGACAATTAGAAGGAACCAGTAGATTATGTGGGACATTGAAAGCTTTTCATACCCTCTTAAGAGAAATTAATAAAGCTCTACCTAAAAATATAATAATTACTTATTAGCTCTGCCTTTTGGTTCTGAATTTGAAGTCCCTAAACTGCAAAATCTAAATAAGAGTTGGATGGTTATTAAAATTCTTTTTAGGTCAACTGTGGCACCAATTCTCATTTATTCCAACTTGTGACTAGTTCCGTCTTTTTTATTTTTTTTGGCACTGGGAAAAGGGGAAACAAAACATATTGAATTACATATTGGAAATAAAAATGGCTTGGGCATCACTGATATTCTCACAGAATGTACTTTTCTTACCTCGGCATGTACTGTAGTCACTCAGTATTTGTATATGTTGCTAGAATTTAGATTGTATAAATAGTGAGATTTTAATGTGTTCATGTGTTTTTAATAAATTGTGTATATGTGTCTTGCTCAGATTATTTGGCTTAAATAAAACAACCTTGAGGTTTTTAGCTTTTTCTTATACTACACAGAATTCCAGATTCTTCAGTTTTCACATCACTCAGAAATTTTATGGCCAACATTATAGTGTTTCCAGCAACCCTTGAAAATGCCACTATTGCTTTTTTATTTTTTCGGTGGCCAGCACCATCCTTTTTGGAGCCTGATTTACTTTACATCAAACGGAACCTCAGCAGCCAAGCTGCAGCCTATGGCTGTGCGCGTGGTGTGAAGGAAAAATCACACTGAACACATGTGGATTCCAGTCTAGTACCTGCCTTTCCCACCTCTAAGTTATTAGAAGAATCCAATGAAACCGTGGCACTGTGCAAACATATGCTGGTAGTAACGGAACACAGTCCATAATTAATGTCTGATCTGGGTTATGGACTACTAGTATTCTCCCTCTTATACTGCTTTCAAGTATTTTCTTCCTGTTTCTGAGCCTGATCTAATATATCACTTTATACACTCCCTTTAGACAGGCCGATTGGTTGTCAGCAACACCAGTGTTTCCCAGTGATATTTATTGTTCAAAAAACGGTAAATCTTTCTTTAGCTTAACCTCTTCTGGCAGTTTTTAACTCCATCCTTCTTATAAATTCTACTTGTCTCTTCCCTCCTTCTTCATCTCTCCTTCCCCCACCTCCAAATTGCCTTTGATTATATTCATTAAAATTTGGGAAGGGACACTAGCTCAGCATACTCGTGGGACTGGCTTGTTTGCATCCGATAGATCAGACACTTCTCTGGTGCACCATAGGTAGGCAGGTAAGCTTTCCATTTGAAGATTAGCTTTATTCATATAAAAAATGGAGATTTTTCATGAAAATGCCATTTAAATCCAAAAAACAGCCTGACTCTTCTTAAGGGTTTACTTGCTCTGTTGTCTTTGCCTTTCCTAATTTACTTCAAATAAAAAGCCTTCAAATTTTAATAAATAAACCAGGCAAAAAATATTCAAGAATTTTCTCCTTGAGCTTGCCTAGCTCAGCTGCTTGGTATAAAGTTATTCTTTTATATTTCTTTAAAGTAATGCAAAGCCACTAGACTTTGGTAATTCTTTAGTTATTTATTCATCCAGAATTTTATGTTTGGCCTATTTCCTTTAACAACAACAAAAGCACCATCTTCATTCTACCAAATTACTCATCATGATCATAGTTTAGCTAATTGCAGGGGGAACAAAGCTTAATTAAACCAAGATGAACTTAGATTTCCATAGTTACGTGGTTCCTGTTTGCCACATCAAGGCATAATCTCATGCCATTGCCCACCAGCTGGGTTTACAGTAGCCAAATACACTTCTCAAAATGTCATTTTATAGTCAAAATCTTGTGGTAAACTAAATCCCCTTATTAGGAAATCGTATCCCTTCAAAAGTCTAAGATGAATTAACTATAAAAAGATGTTTAAAAACACCTTAGAAAACTAGCTTATTTTAAAAACAATGCAATCAAAACTTACTTCCTTAACGACTAAACATTTCTTGGTTTTCATAAGTTAAATATATAGTATTCACAGAAATTAAGCTGGTGGTTATGAATCACCAGGCAGCAATAGACTTCACATACATAATTATTTGACAAGTGCATCCAACATATTTAAAAATAAACTAAAAATTGCAGTATAAAAATAAAACTAATACTGTAAGCATCATTTGAGTCTGGAGGGTCAATCTTGAGTCAAGTTGATTACGAAGTTTTTTTCTATAATGTCCTTCAAAAAGAGCTGCTCTGCAGTCACATTGTGGTATGCATTCTAAAGAAGAAGAAAAATAAAATTACCATCTGTCCCACTCGCAAAATATTAACAGCGGCAATCGAATATTCTGTATCTACAAAGTGATAAAAAACAGGAATGTCAAGTAACAAGTCACGTATTTTTAACTTTTGTTACCTTTCTGACTTCTTTTTCCTTGATCATTATTGTATAAGAACTTTCCCTAAAGCCCACTCTTTCCACTTAAACTCTCACATAAGAGGCTCCTTCAGATCATCCCCTGGTATACTGAGTCATAGTATAAATCTAGAGACCAAAATTTTAAGTCAGAATAGGTTCGCTCATTTTTTTTAATCTGCCTGGAGAATAAACTATGATGTATGGTTCAGTTTAAGATGTGTTTTTAAAAAATTATTCTGTTCTATAGCTATCCTAATTTTCCTCAGGAAGTTGTTTTAATATTCTGTTCTTTAGATGAGTCTTAAAATGCCATAAATGTTACAGGAAAGATTAGGGAAGAGGAGAAATGAACTTAATCTAAAGGATGTTCCAGGCACCTGATTCTTCCACTACTGAAGTGTTTGTCTTACACTTTGGGGGCAGGGAGCAGGGGTGGGCGACAGTATTTGGGGAAAACTTAAGGGGATTGATTTCATGAGATATAGCCATATACATCAAATAATTCCTATTTTAAGATTAAAAGCGTACAGATAACATTTTAATCCTATTACTCATGATGCACCATTACTCTAAGTCAGAAAAGCAGGAAACTCCTTCCTAGTCAATTAAAATAAAAATCCTCAAAATCAAATCTACCCCTATTGATCGCTCCCCATTCAATCTAATATAAAGGTATGTAACCTTTTTTGACCATGAAGATTCCTTTGTGGGGCTAAAATATTCTAGACCATGTGGTCTACTTAACTGGAAAAGAAATTATTATGACCACAGCAATGCTTTTAGGTGAATTTGTATTATCTCCAACAGTATGTTGTCTATACTTAAATAGTGCAAATAGGATGGAATATCTAAAATAAGGCTTGGTCCCTGTGTGGATCTGATGACATTTGGCAGTAATCACAAGGGTCTCCCAATGGTGTGAGGCCCACAAATTGGGAATTGCTGCTATAGTAAAATGATCTCAATTTGAGTTCTAGTTTCAGCCCTTGGTAGCTCTGTAACCCCCATCAAGCCCTCAACCTCTCAAAACCTGTTCTCTCAGTAAAATGAGAGGGTGAGAAGAGAAAATATGAGCTGTCCAACACTGAAGATCAAAGATTATACCCAAGTATATGTATATTACCTCAAGCATATTACCTTATTCATCAAAGACATGGTGGCATTCCCATAGTAGTGCAAAGGACTCTTGAGGTCAGAAAAGTTGTATTTAAAGCCAGCTAGGTGAACTTCATGACATATGTGAAAGGCCAGTGTGATGGCAATAATTCCTGTCGTTGGGTGTTTGGGTTTCTAGGAGGGGAATGAAAGTTTTTTTAAAAAAATCCAAAGTACTTGTTTCCAAAGCATATTTGGTTGGCCTAATTTTATAAAACAGGGATTTCTGAACATCTAATCAGGAAAGAAAGATTTAAACCTTCATGTTCTAAGGCTCACACCCTAAACAGTACACATATATACTCCGAAAAGTATAAACAGCCAACTCCTTCACTAGTGTACGATATTTTACCACATCTCTCGTCTCAACAATTTTGCTTCTACACTTATGTACTTTCTCCCTTCATCATCAATATTTTCCTCTATTAAATCATTCCCTTCAGCATACAAACATATCTTAAAAAAATGAATAAAACAAACTTGCTTGATCCTATGTCATCTTCCAATTATTGCTCCATTTCTCTGATCCCTGTTCTAGCAAAACTCCATTAAAGATTTGTCTCTGCTTGTTCATGTCCCATGTTCTCTTTAACTCCATTCAAACAGGATTTCCTCCTCTTTCTTGTCAGTATCACCAGTATGACCTCCATGTTTCCCAAACCAGGGTTTATTATTTGTGCTTAACTTCTGCACAGCATCGGACATGGCTGACCTTTCTCGAAATATACCAGGTCCTCACTTGGCTTCTGGGACACCATGTCCTAGGAGGACTTTAATCTAGTTACAACTATTTCTAATATCTCTAATTATAATCAGGGTTGTCCTGTGCTTTTGGAATTGAAGATATTACCTAAAAAAAAAAAAGAGCAAAGGATACATCTGATCATACCTCACTTAGGAAAACAGGAGCTGAAAAGTCACAAAACACATTCTGAAGCTGTCCTTTACCCTCAAAATTACTAAGGCGTCGAGTTTAAATTTCAAGTATGTATGCTTTGTGACTTAAGAATTCCTCTTCCAGGAATCTATCCTACAGAAATAACACAAGTGTGCACAAAACCCCTATAAGCACATGCACTGCTAAATTATTTATAGAGGAGAAAAAGCTGGATACATCTAAATGTAAATACGGGAGTAGTTAAACAGACGGGAAAAAGAAAACAGAACAATACCGATGGTATAATTGTAATTATGTTGAACAAAGAAAAAGGGTATGTGTATGTGTTCGTGAATGCACGGGAAATAGTCTAGAAGGACATAAAAGGTGGAAAAGATTGGGACATGACATGGGGTATAGAGGGAGGGGAAGGATGATTTCCTTTTTTATTTTTAAGGTGGAAAACCTTGGGAGATGCTACGGGTATAAAGGGGAGAGATGTATGATTTCCTTTTTTTTCTTTGTTTCTAATATTCCTTTATAAGTTATTTGATTTTAAACATGTAACACTTTAGAATTTCTTAGTCACAATTTTTATCATGCTAAAGAAAAGGTACACGATGTATATTTATTTCTTTGGATTTTCCCTGCTTTACAAAGAGGGAAGAACCTCATTTCAGCTGAGGAATTAAGTTAAAAGAGTTACTCAAGCTTCTAATGAAAAATACATCTCTGCCACTGTATGGAGTCTAGAGAGTATTGTCTTCTAGGGAATGTAGGCAAACAGGGCTACTAGAGCCAAAGTCAGTGAGATTTCATTTAATTAAATAATTTGCAGTTTCAAGAACGCTTTCAATACTGATGTAACTACCATTTCTTGAGAATATAGTGCCGATGTTTCCTCTGTCCAAAGAAATATTTCTGGACTACCTTATTGTCTTTCCTCACCTTTCCTCAGGCTTTCTTGTGGTATTTTTATCTAAATGCTTTGGACAGTTCCTTTTATCCTGAAAAGCCATGCACTTGTCCTGAAGCCAGTCCTATTTCTCTGAGTACAAGCCTACCCTTCCGCCCACCCAGTCGGACTCTTCTTGCTGCAAACATTGAAGATCAAGTTATGAGAGAGGAACCATTCAGACATGCACAAAGAAATCCCAGGAAGGCTCTGTAAAGGCAGGAAAACCCCTTCCTCTTAAGATTCTTTTCCTTGCAACCTGAAAAATGTAAAGGTAATACCCACAGATAACTAATTTTACTGACTCAGATGTGGCCCTCAGAAATCATCTCATGAGCTGTGGTTCTCGTACAGTTTCCAAGAGCTCCCATGACCTTCTGTCCTACCTCAGCCAGATCTTTAGTTTGAAACCTTGCAAAGATAAATACATACCTGATTTTTGGGAAACACTTTTGGAAAATGAAGCAGTTCATAAGCTGCTGTTCTAATAATGAAAGGATCTAATATTCTGATTTGATAAGGTTTATAGATCAGGCTTAAGGCTGGTTTCTTCCAAAAACCATTAGTGTTCTGAAATAAGGTAAGAACATAGAACGTTATGGTTGTCTTTGTTTTTAAAGAAAAAAAAAATAAAGTGATCTGAAGACAGGTCAGTTTTGCCAACTTACTATTTTGTCACCCATCAACAATTCTGACAGCCACCTTAAATCATGTGGCTTAAAAACAGTAAGAATTGCTGTCGTATTAGGATCATTGTGAATGGGATCTGAAAAAACAGATTCTGGATAAAAAAGTCGGAAGGTTGTCCTTCTTCCAACTTCCTCTTCATGTCCTAAAATAGGACCATTATTCATTCTGTGGGTAATAAAATACACAAGATTTCCATTACAATTCTCAGAGGTTTCAGAGTTGGACAAACATCAGCCATTTATCCTGTGCTCTAAAGTCACAAGACAATTGATCTATCTTTTACATCTAATGGCCAAAGAGATAATTCCCATTCAGGAAATAGCTACTTGATCAAAGGCAGAAACATTCATTTGTATTTGAAAATTAATTGTGGAGCCAATATAATTCAGTTTTACTGCTAGGAAAACTGAAGAAATGGGGACACAGAACCAGAAAATACCATACTTTAATAGAGACCTTAGAAGACGACCATACGAAATCCCTTGGATTTACAGATAAGGGCTCTGAGGTCCAAAGAGCTAGTTACTTGCCAAGGTCACACAGTCATGTAGCACATGGATGTGTGTCTAAGTGACTGACAGGCAAGAAGAATCACATTTAAGTTGGTTTGAAGACCCATCAAAATTGTGCTCTGAAATAAAGCAACGATATAAAATTGCTGTATTACACTTAAGCACAACCAAATGAATGTCTACTGCTAGAGTGAACTAAAGAACCACAAAGGATCTACTGTGGGGTTTGTGTACGCTCAAAGCCAAGGTTAGACATGCACAATTTATGCGCACATTATGAAGGCATGCAATAAAAAAGGAATGCTTTGTTTCCAAAACAGTGTCCCCTAGGAGGATAAATACTGTTTTACTCTTTGCCACTGACTCTCTGTAATATAAGACAGTCTTCATAACACTTGAAATGACTTTCAAAATGTTGTACCCATGGTGTTTTCCCACAAGGTCTTCCTGTGGTTCTAAATGATCAAATTTAGACAATTATGCACAGAGAGACTGTGGTTGCTTCAAAATTGTTTTGTAGGTAAATTATCACAGCTTTCTCAAAATGGATAAAAACAGAAAATAAGGTGAACCTCTCCATGTAGAACCCTAGGTAGCTTATAACCCAGCAAAATGCCCAAAACTGCCAGGTCATCCCAGTGTGTTGCCCCAGTGTGCTGGCTTTCCCATTCTTCAAAAGACTATTCATGGCCACTCCTAACACGCACGCACACTCTTACCCCAGATCATGACCTTACCACAACCTTCCCTGTGAAAATAGAGACAGAAATGTCCTCATTTTCCCACTCCTACATCTAAGGGACTTCTGGTTGCCGTAACCACAATCCTGGCCCTCCCTTCCATTACAAAAGATTAACCATACTGTGCTCTGGACCCTGCGACCCCCTGACCCCTACCCATCTCTTTTACCACACCAATCTCTTTTTCTACTCATTTCCATCAGTTTACCAATATGCTCTAGCACCTCCTATCTGTACAAAAGAAAGCAAAACAAAAAATTCTCCCTCAATTGCATAACCATTTGCAGCTACTATCTCATTTCTCAACTCCCCTTCAGAGCAAAACTGTCAAAGAAGGTGACTGTACTGGTTTCTCCACTTCCTCATCTGTCATCCTCTCTTCAACGCATTCCAGATGGGCTTCTTGCCACATCATGCCTCTAAACCTGTTTTATCAAGAGTATCAGTGAGCTTCAGGTTGCCAATGGGCACCTCTCAGTCCTTATCTTGCAGGACTTCTTGCCAGCATTGGGACACAGTTGATCCCTCCCTCTGTCCTGAAACACTCTGTATTCTTGGCTTCTGAGATCACTTTCTCTTGATATTCTTCCTATCTCATTAGTGGATCCACTTCATCTCTTTACACACTCCTTTTTCTTTGCTCAACCTTTAAGTACCAGGTGTTCCAAGGCTCAATCCTGGGCCCTCTTTTCTCTCTTAGGCTCTCTCTGGCAAGTCTCACCCCGTCTGTGGTTTAAATACAGCTTATGGGCCACTCACCATCAAGATTTTAACCTGTTTGTCCAACTGCCTACTCAACTTATCCAGCGCAAATCTAATAAGCACCTCAAATCTAACATGTTCATACAGAAATCTTGTTTTTCCTCTAAACCTGCTCCTACCCCAGTCTTCCCCAACTCAATAAATGACGTCAGTCTCCAGCCAATCTCTTATGCTGAAAAGAGAGAAGGAGGTATCTTTGGTTCCTTTATTCCCATTCCTCCTCACATCCAACACGACAAATCCTGATAGCTCTATATCTAAAACATGTCTTCAGTCTGTTCACTTATCTTTTTCTCTCCCATGACAATCCTGTTTCAAGCCACAATCATCTCCTACCTGATTACAGAAGCCTAACTGGCCGCCTCCTTTCCACTCTTGTCCCTCACATTCTATCCATACATTGTTCTCTTGCTTGAAAGCCTTCAAAAGCTTCCTATTGTACTTAAAATCCAAGCTTCTAATCCCAGCTTATGAAATCCTACACAGCCTGCTCTTTGCTCACCTTTTCAGCTTCCAGTTGCACCACTCTCCCCAGCCTGCTACCCTCCAGTCTCTCCATGTTTTTTTTTTGGTTTATTTGTTTGTTTTTATGCTGCTCAAACTCAGGATCACATCCTCCTAAGAACCTGCAGGAAACGTTCTCTCTTGGACGGCTCTTCCCCGATCTTCACGTGGCTGCTACTGTATGGTCGCCTAGGTCTGGCTTTGATGTCTCCTCAAAGTGGTCAACCATTCTAAAGGAGCCTCTCAATCAGTTTCTATCATATCTTTTTTTGTCTCTATGGCATTTAAAAAATACAATTAGTTTCCCTCCCTTCATTAGAATGTAAGCTTCACAGGGAGCAAGAACATTGTTCTTATCCACTGCTATCTCCCCTATGGCTACAACTGTGTCTGGCATATTAAGGAGACTTAATAAATATTTGCTAAATGAGTGAAATCTAGGCCTAACTTTAGCCAACAGCTGAGAGAGAAGGTTGTGTAATCAAGTACACAAACATAATGAAGCAACTCCCATTCCTTTCAAAACAGAGTTGTAGTAAAGTAGGAAACCGTATTCTTCTGAAACAATTCTAGATTAGCAAGTAAGAAACATATTTACCTTATTATTATATCATAGGAGTCGATTTTTTCTCCTAAAGTCTTATTCTTCAAAATTCCTCCATTACCAACCACCACGCACTTCTTACATGGCAGGCTGTGGGACAGATAGGAAAGTGAGACATTGAGCCATCTTTTACGAACTGGGTGATTTCGAGAACCCATTCACACTTTCAGGAACCCAATGCCAAATTTTACGTATTGCACAAATAGAAAAAGAACCAATTGTGACTTGTAGATCTAGAGATGTATTAAGAGATACAAGATTCAATAAATAACATTCTATAGGAAGAGTATATCATGACTGTCAGCAACTATTAACTCTTACCAGTCTCTACACATTCTCTCATTTGATTCTCATAACCATCCTTTGAAATAAGTAAGCCTGATATCTCCATTACACAAATGAGGAAAGGGGTTCAGAAAACTGTTATATAACATTTCAAAGTCATACTCCAAAGAGGTAGAACTAGCATTTGGATCCAGACCTTCAGGCTGCAAAACACCCCTCCACATAGGATTCTGCACCTGTGTTTTGTATTATATGGGTATATACTTTTTACCAGCACTACCCATTCCTCTGAAATTCTACCTCTGGCTTTCTGTTACCTAAGTGTGGAGATGGACAGTTTGGAATCTGGCAGGGAGAGCTTTCTGTACCCTGCTCATACTCGTTTCAATTTCCCAAACACGGACTGGTCCTTGGAGCTTAACCAATGCAAACTAAAAGTTCACTCTATGTTCCTGGCAAACAGCCTTAAGTAGAACACAGAGGGGGACTTCCTGTTGCCAGCTGGGGTCAGCCTAGAACCATGGATTGCACACCGCTGGCTCTCAGCAAATATGGCCCTAGCCCACCTGTCTCCCAGCTCTTACCACCACCTGGTCAGGCCTGGAGAAATGACAAAATGGACCAGGTCCTTCCCCTCTAGAGGACAAAACTACAGAATGGAAGGCTGTTAAGGCTGTCCTTCCAGGGTCCTCGTGACATGGAAAGTCTGAAGAAAAAACCGTTTCTCTAAGAACTGTGAAATCAGCAGACCCATTGAACTCAGTACCTTAAGGCTTTTAGGAAATTAATGAGTAGCAAACTGTACAAATGCTGTAGAAGGTTTAAACAGAGAGAACGCAGGAATGCAGGAACTATTTAAAAAATGCCACGCATTGGCGTTATCAGGTTAAGAAGAGACAATGTACACATTCCTATACCCATAAGTTTACATTTTCTTAGTACAATTTGTCTAGCTCATGTAATTACTTTATAAGTTTTAACACTTTAACATTTTAAAAACATTTTTTAACACGTTTTAACTGGGGGCTCTTGTCTCAAAATATTAAAGCGTCATGCGCCTAAATCAGTGTCTACATCATCAGATGAGAACAATAAGCAGTTTCACATGCGTGTGGGGTTTGTGGGCGAGGGGGTGGGACTGTCCAACAGATGCTCCTTGAGGATGTCCCCGAAACCTCACACTATGGACGTGTCACATGTCACAATGTGTTCTAGACATGTTTGTTTAAATCTATTTGTTTGTTCTAAACTCGAGAAAGTAATATTATCTCTAGATGCTTTTATAAGCAACTTTGACTTCAGTCCCAATTCCAGAAAGCCAATTTTATCAAACGCTCCTTGGTCTGGGTCCAAGTAGCATGGCTGAAATGGGAGCCCCAGTGAATATTCAGACCTTTCCTCCCAGGGTATTATTGCCATTATCCTCACCAGTTCCATCCCAGGAACGCTCTACAGCACTCACAGCTTGCTTGGCCTTTTCATAACCTCTGGGTCAGCTTAATTCAGATCAGAGAGTAAAGCTCCTGAAGCTGGCTCCATCTCCCCCTGGGAATGCAGGGCAAGACTGGGCACTGGAGGGCATGGCTAAGAGCAGATGGGATTGAAATAACAGCTGTTCCCGTCAGGTGACCTGCATGGGAGTGGAGGAGGAGTACGACAAACAGTGCCTTGTCTAACCCTCCCCCTCCTATATAGGAAGCAGGAGGCCACTCCCTCGTCGAGGGAAAGGGCTGCCTTGCCCTGAACCCAGGTGCCCCAGGGGCTCCAGCATCCATCCTGGCCTGGAGTCCCCAGTCTGCCACCAGGCTGCCTGCCTGAGTCCAGCTACAGCAAACATACAGGGGACAAGGGCCAGAAGCACAGGCCACCAGCATATATCCCCCACCCCAGCTTCTTACCCTTAACAAAAGACTCCTGATCTGCAAGCCAAACCTCTGAAGTTGACCCCAGAAAGAGTAACTCAGCTCAGTCCTAGACATGGCCAGTTCTGTGAGGTTCAACAATAACTGTCGTGTTGGATCTTAGTGTTCACAGACATTTGTCCCTATCAGACTGGATTACAGATAGTCATCAAGCCCTAGATCACGTGTAGTTGAAAGAGCATCATGTAAGAGCAGCTACCATCTGTCATACTCCAGAAGCCACATCACCAGTCCCTACTCAGCCTCAAGGTTTTGGGCCTCCCCCTACACACCCAACTGACCCTTCCGGCCAAGAGAAAAGGGGGAGTTGCAGGCAGATCTCTTTTGCAGGATCCTTAAGAATTAGCTACCAAGAGAGGCTCATTCCTTGTGCTCAGTCTCTCCTATTTATGGTCCCAGCAGGTTCAAAGACTTGGAAAAAAATGGAAAGAAATCATACATTGCCTCACTCAAGAGAAGTCCCATTCCAAAAACTCTTTACAGTCCAATGTCACCATATTTTTAGGAATTTCGCTTTCTAGTTTCTTCTCTGTCAGCTTTATAGGGGACAGACAGAGCGGGGAAGATCCTTTACTGCAGGAAAAGCTTGCCAATGCCTTTGAAAAGAAACCTTGTTAATGAAATTCCACTTTTCCTCCTGGTAAAGGAGATTGCAAAGATGCACACATTTTTCTGAGAGTCACATATAATGTCAGAAACTCTTTTGAGGGTGTCCCTAGGACTACGCTGGCAATAACATCTTACCTACAGCTTGCATTCACAGGTCCACCGGGGTCTGGGAAATACGGAATGATACACACAAGCCGTCTGAACCACACTCCTCACAACGCACTGCTTCTCTCTCTCCCCAGAGGCAGCCCACACCATGAAAGGACTGTTCATTCTCTCCCTGGCTTCGTCCTCTTGGCCTAGGCTCCCAGCTTTCCCTGCCTCCTTACATGTGAAATAATGACTTTCAGTGTCCTTTGGGTGACTATATAACTTCACCATCTTTAATTAACACAACTTTCATGCACAAATAGCTGCCATGAATTGTGAGTCCCTAAAGGAAAGAATAGTATCATTTAAATCTCTGCATTTTTCCCATCTCAAACACTTCCTCATTCATAGGCTGTGCATTTTAGACATCAGTTTGGTTGTTACATTAAATGTGTGAGGCTCATTTTCCTACTTTCTCTCTGGAGAAGCAGGTACCTGTTACTCCTCCCCCAACCTTGGAAACATGTAGGGAAATGCACATGCCCTAAACTGCTCATCCAGAAAACAAAATTAATTCCAGAATGCCTGAACCTGTTAATGGAAAATCTGGAAAGCTGCTAAAACAGTAGCGGTAAGAGATTATACTTCCCCCAGGCGAGAGGCAGGCTTCTCATAAAGCCGGGCAAAGCCAGATGAGTTATTACCATATACAGAGGGGAAATGTCAGCATAACCAAAACAGAGAAAATAAATTTGAGTTGCTCATTTCAAATGATCTGTGGTGTGTCTCCTTTTCTGAATGCTATTTGGTCATTCATTTGTTCCCTTCCACAGCATCATGTACATGAAAACATATCACTGCTTTCATCTACAAATGAGCTCATTTCCTCTGCCAATGTTTGGTCTAGAGATACCCAAGTGACCTATCTCTGGACAGTAAGATATCAGGCAAGTCTGTTAGACGCTTTTGGAAAAGATTTTGCCTCTGGCAAAAGAATGGTGTGAGCAGAATACTTTCTTTTCACCCACCTCTTCCTTTCTGCTTAGACATTGACGTGTGATGATAAAAAGTTAGAGCAGCTGCAACTCAGAGGAAAAGAGAACCACAGAAAAATGAGCCTGGAGCCCTGACGTCGCTGAGCCACACCCAGAACCACTCCAAATAGACGCGCAGGTTGCACACAGTCCAATGTCAGGGAGCACCGTTCAGGTAACTATGTGTACCACCTGGCTCTCCCTGTAGTTGTGCAATCCGCAGTCTACACAGCCATAAGCAGCCCACCCCACAAACTGGAACCACAAATCCTCAGACCTGAAATCACGTATCTATGCAATATGGGAGATAAGAAAGATTCACTTAGTTTATATCACTTAATCAGGAGACTACTACTTGCAGCGAGAAGATCCTAAAACATTGTACGAGGGACTGTGGGTAGAGAGACCTGACTACCAGTTCTGGCTCCCCGCATGGAACCCTGGTATCTTGCTCTAGTAACCTGACCTCTCTGATCTCAGTTTGCCCTTCTGTGAATTAAGGGAATCACTGAGTTCATGAATGTTGTTATACTCTGTTAGATATGACCATTTCCTCTGGCATATGTACCAACATTTCTGTACCTTTATCCAACATCTGACCACAGCAGATGCCAGAAAACAGGTAGTAATGGCTGCTCCTATGTCTTCACCACATATGATTCACTCTGTTCATGTAGAATCACAGCTTCCCCTCACCCTCCAGTTTTCCTCCTGGCTGAAAATGCTGCAATGGCTGGGTACGGTGGCTCACACCTAAAATCCCAGCACTTTGGGAAGCCAAGATAGGAGGATCACGTGAGGCCAGGAGTTTGAGACCAGCCTGGGCAACAGAGCAAGGCCCCGTCTCTACTAAAAATCTTTTTTAAAAAAATTAGCTGGACATGGTGGCATGTGCAGGAATTCAAGGCTGTAGTGAACTGTGATCACGCCACTGCACTCCAGCCTGGGCAACAGAGCAAGACCTTGCCTCAAAAAAATAAAAAATAAAATAAATAAAATAAAATAAAGCTGTGGTGTAAAGAAACCACGCAAAACAGCAGGATGTCAGATATCTGGAGTACAGATGCAGATGTTGATATTCCTTACAGAGTCAGGATGCTCTTTTTAATAAATATACCACTAATGTCTACTACTTTTTTTTTTTTTTTAAGTTTTCTAAGGACATGTTCCCACCCTGGCTGGTAGCCAATCTAACCCAGCTCTGCTGACGCTAACATAATGGATTCCGCTTGAGAGAGCAACCATGTAGCTTTTAAAAATCCCCATCCACTTGGCAGGCACCTGACTTGACACAGGCGCTTTTGTCAGTGAAGATATTCTATGCGCGTGTAGTTACTACATAACCACCTACGCTGCGGGACTAAGCACTCTTCACAGCACCTGGCGCGCTTTCAGAACGCAATGTTGGTGGTTGGGGTGGGGAACTTTTTTGTATACTTAAAGTGCAAGCTAAGGTTTTGTGATTCAGGGTTTCTGCTGCTTCTGGCTGTGGGACGATACACTCCCATTGAGGAGAAAGCAACAATCCTCAGGACCAGGGGCAGGCTGATGCTAAGGAGCTATGTGGACAGCCAGAACGGAAGAGGGCCTTGGAATATGGGCACATTCTAAGTATTTCTTTTCTGTGATGCAATCCTCTTAAAAAATCCTCAATCTTGAGTGAAGTGAAGTTTGTCCCCTAGTGTTGGCTGCGCTTTGGAGAACAAAGAGAGGAACCTGGGTCCATAGCAGCTGCATACAGAAAAGTTGCACTGAGCTTGGTTGTTACAGAGCAGAGTTACATAACTGACTTCCAAGCCCTAAAAGTGACCAGGCACAGAAAGAGAGGGGGACCAGGAAAGTGATGGAGAATACTGATAAAAACGGCTAGTTGTCTGTCAATAATAGTATTTCCTTTGCCCCTTAAAGTTGGACTCACTGTTTCAAAGGTGCGCACACAGTCCCCTGGAATACAGGCTGCATTTTCCACCCCACCTTCCCAGCTAGCTGTAGCCTTGTGACTGAGTCCTGCCCAATGGGATGTACTCAGTGGCTGCTAGTAAATGTCTAATAACCGGTCCTGGGGGAGAAGAGGGAGCGTGTGAACGAGGGAAGCCCTGATTTTATAGTGTCTGCCAATTCCCATGGTATAAATACTTTTGCCATGGCTAATGTCAAGCTTCCACCTTGACGGCACCGAATATGGAGCTGACTACGAAGCGATGCAGTTCTCCCGAGTTGGTACCAACTAGTTCCAGCACATCACTGGATGAATGAAGTGTTATATGTGAGTTCTGGGAGATGTCCTTAAAGGAGGGGGCATGTCCTAAAGGGTTGGGGCATGCCCTTTGCCCGTTCCTCCTCACTGCTGGCAGGAATGTAGATGTGATTGGTGGAGATCCAGCCGTCATACTGGACCATGAGGAGGGAGTCATGTTTTGAGGAATGGCAGAGACAAGACAGAGAAGAAGCGTGGGCACCTGAGGATCACTAAACCACCAGGCCAGCACTAAATGTCTACCTGTAGGCTTCACGCACATGAAAACTGTGAGGAAAAGGAACACTTCTGTCTTATAATCAGACATTTTGAGTTTTCCCCTTCACAGTGTAATCTATCCTGACTGAGGGTTTCATGCATGCTGTACAAGATATCTGAACAAAATTGGGACTTACACCTGGTAGAATCTTAAAGGATTCAGATTTGAAACAACAATAATGAAATGTCTGAACCCTTCTGGAAAGTTCAAAGAGGACAGACCGAGAATAAAAGGTAAGAAAAAGATCTGTGCTTAGCTGCTGCACTCCAAAATATGCCAAGCATCTTCCAAAAGAATAAGAAAAGAGCAAGGTCAGCAACTATTAATACATAAATATCAGTGAAGAACACAGAAACAGAGGGAAGGGAACTTGAAAGGGGCTGACCTCATCCCTCTCTACCTCAGCCCCTCCTCTCTGACCAACAGACCCAAGACAAAGAGCCAGCCAGCCTATGCCAACAGGGCTTCCTCCTGGGGCATGTGGAGCCAGCTCCAACTCCGCAGGCCAGGGGCTCAGGCAGGACTCTCCTACCAAGGACAGACATTTAACCTTCTTTCTTTTTTCTTTTCTTCTCTTCTCCTTTCATTTCTTTCTTTCCCCCTTTCCCCCTTCCTCCTTCCTTCCTTCCTTCCTTCCTTCCTTCCTTTCTTTCTTGACAGGGACTCACTCTATTACCCAGGTTGGAGTGCAATGGTGCCATCATAGCTCACTGCAACCTCAAACTCCTGGGCTCAAGTGATCCTCCTGCCTCAGCCACCTGAGTAGCTGGGACTACAGTTGTGCGCCACCATGCCCAACTAATTTTTCTATTTTTTGTAGAGATATAGTCTTGCTATGTTGCCCAGGCTAGTCTCAAACTCCTGGGCTCAAGAGATCCTCCCACTCACCTCCCCAAGTGCTGGGATTATAGGTGTGAGTCATCATGCCTGGCCTTTGGCTTGTTTTTTTCCTTGTGTTGTATAACAGGCACCAGACAAATGTAGAATTATTTGTTTAAAATATAGGTGAAATTTAATATTACATGTGAACCGCTCCATAAAATTAAGTGCTATACAAACAGAAGATAATAATATCATAAATATATTCTTATCTATCTTCGAAATACTCTTTCTGAAGTCTCCAGGGAACAGGTTTGCACAAGTCAAATAAGCAATTTAGCAATGTTGACAGGACATCTGTGATGCTACAAAACAGGCACCACTGTGCTCACTGTGGGGCTCCTACAGGGGTATCTGCCGCTCGGTCTGTATCTACAGAGTCTCTGACTACACGTTTCCTCCCCGTCGCACTCCGACTCTTGGCAACTTCGGACTAAAGAACTCTCGCGCCGTCAGCATGATTTTCAATCCCTCCTCACCAACCACACCCCACCTCTCTCCCAGTACAGATTAAGCTAAGAAATGGACATAGGCTGATGGTGGAGAGTAGGAGTGTGCTTGGTGACAAAGGGGCAAAGGGCAGAGGACAGCAAGACCAAGGCAGCAAGAAGAGGGGGAAATGGCCCTGTGGGAGGAGGGGTTATGAAAGCAACTACATAAAGCACAGGAATGGGGTGGGGAACCTGCAGCCTTAAGGCCACATGTTTCCTTCTATGTCCTTAGCTGTGGCCTTTTGACTGAATCCAAATTCTACAGAGCAAATCCTTTTATTAAAAAGGGTACAGCATAGAAAGATGAAGCTTTTCTTGCCTCCTTTGGTGCTTAAAAAAGAGCAATCTTGAATTCACCTTCTTATAAATATTTGCAGACACTTGCTGCAAATATTTAAGGAATACCCATTATCACTCTTTATTCAGACATCCAAGCACTGGAGTTAGAACTATCTAGCTTCACATTCCAGCTCTGGCATTTACCAGCTGTAACAAACTGTATATGTTTCCCCAACTTCAGTCTCTCCATTTACAAAATTAGAGTGCATTGACACAAAGCACATATGTGAAAAGTCTGTACAAAACAATATTGTACAAATGAGATCTCTATGAAATTTTAGGTTGGAAAAAAAATACAGTTGCTGTTGATATGCAATCAAAATTAAAATTGATTAGGTTGATGGCACAGTCTTAAATTATGCCAAACTGGAATGAACCAACACACATTACACAAATCTACACTTCAATAATCTAGGTCTCCAATAGAGAAAAATGAGATAAACCCAGACAAAATCTAACCCTGGTTCTATAGCTCCATTCTGTAAACTCTATTTCCACTTTCACACCTCTATTCACTACTCCCAACCTCTGGACCCCTCCAACAGCAAGAAAGGAAATTTTACCATTTTCCTTTTTTGATGGAGGCCTGACATCTGTAGACAACCCATATCATCACACTGGCTCCCTGGCCAAATTCTAAAATGTAGCTTAAAATTTTGTGAAGTAAGTCTACCTCTGTAAAATAAGCCTACCTGCCAAGAAGTCTACCTTTGGCAATTCAATTTCTCTGGGGTCAACTTGACAACAAAATTTTCTAAAAACAAAGTTACATTTATAGTCAAAATATCTATCTTAGAAAGTTGTTTTTTGCTTCCTTCAAATATAATTCTGATTTTAAAAAGGAAGACAGCTGCTTCCAAAATCTAATATTCAACCTCCTTAAAAGTGAAACAGAAGAGACCTTCATGAGTTGTTGGGAGGATGTCTGGGAAAGGATGGGAAACAGTCCACAATGGGAGGCTGTGAGCTGGTAACAGGGTGTGTGAATTAATTCTCAAGAAGGAACAACTTAAAAAAGGTGAATGTGAGTCAGAAATGTCCTGCCTTGGGACCAGCACTGATCATCATCAAGACTGCAAACTTTTGACTCAACCAGTTATGCAGCTTCTAAATTAATTTTGTAGTTTGTTTATTTCAAGCATCAAAGAAATAACTACTAGAAGTTTTAGTTACGTGCAAATGCTATGAACGTTTCCTGTAAATGCATATTACATCTCTTGGAATGTATATACTGAACGACCTTAGCTAAAGCTAAAAGTCAGATGGAAGCAAGGAAATAAACTCACTTGTCAAACTCATCAAAGAGATCACAACTCTGCAGTTTTGAAAGAGCATGTCGAAAATATTCCGCTAGAAAACAAATGGAATATTATGAATAAAAGGATAATCATGGCTTTGTATGGACATAGTAAGCCACCCTGCTCCCTTCCCGCCAAACCCACTTCCACCTGACATGCCACATTTGATTTATTCTATGAAAAATTAATGATACACATGCAATCAACCAGCACTGATCAGTAAGCACATTTAACATGATAAACGCTCTAAGGACACTTTCCAAAAATCCCAGAAAAAACATGATGCTTAATCTGAAAACCATCATTAGAAAGTAATCCAAAAATTAGCAATATCAGATGATTCTGAAACTGACATTAGAATAGAAAAATCAATAGTAAGTTTAAGCCAATTGCAGTCCTGTCACCTCTTGGGTTTTTAAGGTCTCTCAAAAATCTAGAACTTAAAGCTATATAAGGCCAATTAGTTATCAATGAGCAGAAGGGAAAGTGCTTCATCATTAGAAGACAGAATAATTCTCTCTAAATTTAACAAAAATAAAATATCTACTGATTAAGATAAATGATTGATTGAGGAACTAAAGCTTGAGGATGAAATAAAACTCACAGATAAAGAGGTAAAATGGGGAGATAGGAAGGAAGTTAACCCTCAGGGTTAGCTGGAGCTAATTCTAAATCAGAATAAAGTGAGGCATCAGAACTCACACGAATCATTCGGTGTCAGAACAAATGTAAAAAGCAGTTTCTCAACAACAAAAACAAATGCGCCTTTTTTATCCTCTGCTTCTACACTGCCTCAAAAGGATTGGAGATTTATATTTTAAAATTTAATTCCTTTCATCACATCCCAAAACCATATCCCTTAGGAATCATTAGGAAGCAGAAAGATTAAAAGGCCTAAAAATTATATAAACATGCTGTTCTCATCAAACACCACTCAAATTTAACAGGGCAGGGTAAAAATAATACTACTGACCTGATCTTCTTATCCCATAGGGCAAATCAAACTTATCGCTACCATACATGGAAGCAATCTTTTCAAAATCAGCTGCACACAGAAAAGGGTGAAACTGATGAGACCTGAAAGGAAAGGATAAAGGATGATTTTGCCAAATGCTTATTATATTTGTAGACTTTAAAAATCACAACTGAAAATAACTGTAGTATATAATTCATATTGTCATACTGACTGCATGAAAATGTATAATTATTTTTACATGTTTTAAAAAATAGTTTTAAGCAGCATTTGACTGTTACATGGAATGGGATATACAATGGACCTACACAACTAGACCAAAAACACTTTCCAGGTACTGAAACAAAAATTATGTTACAGCTCAGGGGATGAAAACAAAATCTAAAAACAAACCAACACCAAGTGATAAAATGATAGCCATATATGGGAAGAAACAAAGAAAGTAATAAAAGTATTGATGCTAAGCCTAAATTTAAAAGTACCATATGTATGAAGTTGTATCAGCTGTAATGAATAATTTGTCTGGGATCACTAATCCATAAATGAAAAAGCTGAAATCCACACCCGACCCTAATTCTAAGGAAGAGATGTCCTCTCTGTAACAGCTCCAGGTTTCAGAGCAGAGCTTCTCCAAATTGCCACTGGCTTTTCTGTATTTCTGAGAAAGTATCCTCAAGCCACTCTAGGGGACTGCCCTCAGAGAATACTGTTCACATGACAAATGCAAATCTACTTGTCACTTCAACTGTAGACTTATGTACCTGCTGAGCAATCTTGTGTAAATATTTTATTACCCCTTTTGAGTTTTCTCAGAAATGAAAAGATTTTTTTTTCACTAGGTTTAGAATGCTTTGATTCTAGAGTAGTATTTTAACCTGCAATCTGCAATCCATATGTGGCTCATAAAATCAATCTTGTGAGTCAAGATCATCAATATTTTTAAAAAGTGAATAGAACAGAACACTTGGAGTAATGAGAGTAAATATTCTTCCCTTTTTTTCTTATTTTAAAGATGTGTGTATAATAGGTCTCAAATGTGTTTCTTACTATGAGTCGTGGTCAAAAAAAGTTTAAAAATGCTCTTTCAGTTTTGCAGCGGTCCTAACTGGACACACACCCACGGACAGACTCCAGGCAGCACGGCACACTTGTAATCATATGTGAAAAGGTTTTATGTATTTGCAGTTTTCCAGAGAGTTGACTGATTCTAAAGGGATGTGTAGCCCTATCAGTTTAAGAGCCAGTAATGGGGCCGGGCGCGGTGGCTCACACCTGTAATCCTAGCTCTCTGGGAGGCCGAGGCGGGCGGATTGTTTGAGCTCAGAAGTTCAAAACCAGCCTGAGCAAAAGCGAGACCCCGTTTCTACTAAAAATAGAAAGAAATTCATCGGACAACTAAAAATATATAGAAAAAATTAGCCGGGCATGGTGGCGCATGCCTGTAGTCCCAGCTACTCTGGAGGCTGAGGCAGAAGGTTCGCTTGAGCCCAGGAGTGTGAGGTTGCTGTGAGCTAGGCTGACGCCACAGCACTCACTCTAGCCCGGGCAAAAGAGTGAGACTCTGTCTCAAAAAAAAAAAAAAAAAAAAATACTAAACAGCTGTGCCGATTTTACACCATTAAACATGCCTAGAACAATCATTTATATCTTGTAATCTAAAAGCATTTTGACCAGCAATCTGTCCAAAGTTGCAGTGACAGAGAAAAAGAACATTTGTGGATGGAAGAGTAAATTCTCTACAAATCCTGACAACCACAATGAACAATCACTACTTACATTCTATGTATAATAATCATTATTTGTATTCTATGTAGTTCATTAAAAGTTAATAAAAGTCAGGGGAAATTTCCAATCATAAAGTTTAACCTAGAAGCAAGGGAGAAGAAACCACAAAATAGTAAGGGTGAAAAATAACATGGGAACAACAAGTGGGAAAAATAAAGCCCTAAAGAACAGTTTACTTTTTTATGATCAAACACAAATAGACCTCTCTAGCCTCACCTGTGTGAAAAGAATACTGGTTTCATTGAGTTCTTCAATGGCTTTTCTTAAAATATATGCAGAGCTCTGACTAAAATCACAAAAAGAGACAGGATATTCAAGCTCTTCCTTAAATATGGGAGGGTCCACTTTACACTGCTAAGATTTGTATAAAAAAGGTAAACAAGTACAGAAAATGATTACAAACACATGGTGAACATCTTGTATGTCACTTTTTGGGGGGTATATTTTTACCTCAGCAAAGAGGCAAAAGCTGGCTTTGCTAAACAAGGCTGGATCTTATTTCTCCGTTTCATTTCCACAGGTGGTATCCTATGAGACAAAAATAGTGTCAGTCAGAAACCAGAACCGGGCAGCCTGCCCAAAGGGAAGCAAATGCCCTGGGAACCCATGAGTGCCACCACTGAGAGGCTTCTCAGGCAGCAATAAAAATCCTCCCCAAAGCCCCTGAGGTTTGACAGTATGTTCGCCAAGTCCTGCACACACCTGAGGATTTGTGGATGTAAGGCAAGGCAGAGTGGAAAAGGCTGAGGTGATTATTAACCCAGAAGTCATTCAAAGAGCAGTGATTCAAAGGACCTTCAGAGACGGGCTAGGATTACTATTAATACATGGCAGAAGCCACAACCAGGCTTGCTTTTTAGAAGCCCAGAAAGCCTGAGAAACCAAACTCATCACAGGTGCATACAGCCATCTAGGTCCTCCATGCCACACCTGGGGACACCTACCACAGAAACCAGCAGCAACTACCACAGAAACACCTGACCAGAGCAGGTTCCATAGACTCTTGACTCGTGATCCCAGGGACTCCACAAATGACACTATTTAGACTCATATCTAAATATCCTCTATTCTTGGCACAGGTTAGGCCCTTGTGTGTTTCCTGAATGGAGTACTTGTCTCCACAATTTAAAAGGGTATTGTGAAACATGACAGAGCACGACAAGGAAAATAAATGAAAGGGGTGGAGGGTGGCAGGATCCAGACTTAGCCAGGAAAGAGGAAACAAGGTAATGCTAAAGAACTTATCAATAATGATCATCAATTCTGTAAAGAACTAGTATGCAAAGAAAACTCATCAATTTTTTCTATAAATAGCAGAATTCAGACTGAAAGAAATAGCCTAGACCCTTCACAGACAGACACAATTTTCAATTTGGGGGCACAAAATCCCCATAGTCAGAACGGCTAGGTTTCTGAACTATGAGGCTAGTAAAGTCCTTATGCAGGGAAACCTATTTTGTGAATACCCTGGATGGCAAGGACCCCTCGCTTTATAGGTAAGGAAGATCCATAAATATGTAGACTTGCATGTCAGGCCATAAAAGCTAAATTATATTTGGAGAACAAAATGAGGTACAGGATATTTGAGTCTAAAGTCATTAAAATATAGAAAAAAATTATTTAGGATAGATATTGTGAAGACAAACTTTGAGTGGCTTTTTTAAAAATGACAATTAGCAGCCAAACAGGTTTTACGGAAGCAAGTTCATTGCATGAACACCCATCTGAGGTCATTTCCCGTGGCACCTGCTGTGACTGGAGTCATATGTTAGCTTAGGTCACTCCTCAAATCCTGATGACAAAACACTGTGCTGAATTTAGACTCTTTTCATGATCTGCCATTTTCCCTGTGACCCACAATAAGATTTGCAGGAAAGTAGCAATCTGGTAAGTTTTTGCTTTCTTTTCTGCTTTTGTATTCTGCTACTGCGGGACAGAGAATGTGGCAGAGATGGAGGGACAGATCCTCATTTAGTTTATAATCAGACTTCAAAGTTCTCTAGCCCAATACTTAGGTCAAAGGCTAAAATTTGAGGACCGAACCCAGCCACCTGGCATTGGATATTTTTCCAGTGACCATTTGCCTAACTTCCTTCCACGAAAAGTATTACAATTATTTTTCAATCAACCAGTAATGAAATTAAATGCAGAAGCATCTATTTTTTTTAACCTAGTACATACAAGCTAGAAATATGATCTAAGATCTACTATTGAAACACTGGCAAAAAAATACTGATTCTTTGTCTAAGACAGGAAGTTATCATGTGATTTATTTTATAACTATGTGCTACCACCCATTCAGTATTTAAAGGTCATCAAAACTTTTTTTACTAGCCAAAGGACTGGCAATGGGGAGAAGGGTAAAAAAACCTTATTATAGAGGCTTTACCTGCATCAAAACTATCTGTGCCTCTTCGAAGTTTTATATGTGACATTTTAAGCCAAAGCGATTTCAAAAGATATATATGTCATCATTCACCAAATATTTTTAAGCAAAGGAAACCATGTGTAGCATCTATATTTTATCAACAATCTCTTATTCAAGCATTTTAAGTTCTAAAAGCCGAGCACCCTGAGTCTGAGAATTACTCCATTAATTTAAGGAGATGAACTACTGTAAAATAAAGAATGTTATATCCCAAAGATGGTCAACACCACTGCTTCACTGCAGAGTCAATAAAAAGTAGGCTGTCACTTATCA
>NW_012149730.1:2753433-2757127 GCF_000956105.1 Propithecus coquereli | reverse complement strand
CTTTTCTTGATAGCATGGGGTCATCTTCACAAACATCCTAATTGTGCTGGGCTTTCTTAGAATTGAGACCCTTTGGAGCTAAGGAGCATGTGGGCTATTTGCTAAGCAGTCCTAAACTGCACTGATGGTCTGGTTAAGATTGCTTTGTAGATTGCTGTCAGCTGTTGCTTCTCACTGCTATTAAGACAGCCACCACCCCCATATGCCACGATTATAAATTAGTTAGAAATGAAGGCTATGTCAGGAGAAAGCAAATAAACAAGTTAAATGAACAATCTTTTGTTTACACACACTTCTAATCCCTGTGAAGAGTCAATCCTGGTTGGAAATCAGAAGACCTGATTCACAGCCCAACTCCACATAAGGCTTGGGGCACCTTAGGTAAATCAGTTTGCCTCTTCTGACCTAAGTGTCCTCACATATCTGCAAGGGAGAGCACACCATCTACCTCTTTGGGGTATTAAACTGTCCTGGAAGGCAGTTTACCATAGGCCAAAATAGTCACCAAATATCTTGCTTAAATGCTCAAATTAAACAGTTAAGGCTTCACTAAGAATACATCATTTATGCGAATGTCCAACAAGGATACAACTTACCAGTATCAGTAAATTTTTAAAAAATATATTTACATATAAAATAAAGCAGTGTATGAAGGTCGAGAGAATGAATTCAGTATTTACCAATTTGCTCATCTATCCCCCAAAACATACTCTTCAGGCAATGTATTATTTTACAGAGCGTGGAGGTATGGGTGAGCAAGATTTCTGTTACTATTTTGTTGTTTTTCATTCTTTAATATGTGCTTTAACTGAAAACAGAAGTGTTTTTCCTTCAAAAAGTAAACCAAACCCACTCTGGAACAGCCATTGCATACACCACCTGAAAAACATTTAAGAAGCTTAGCCACTGTCTTGCATTTCACAGGCAATTCAAAGCTCCAATATTCAAGTTGCAAAGAAGACTGGGGCCAGGCAGCATATCCTTGTGATAAACATGTATGGCTCCTCTTGCTCTCAGGAAGAAGCTTCCAAATAAACAAATTTCCTAATTAAAATTCTATAAACGGAAGGACCATTTTGCTTTGAGCAAAATCATTCAAAGAAAAACCAGTTAGAATTAAATATAGGGTACCTGCTTTTTAAAAAGACAGGTCCTTCAACATAGCTTCAATTACCAACACAAACAGGTTTCAAGATCTTGACGTTAAACATGACTGATGCAGATGCCCCTAAAACCAGAATCCCTAAAATATCCGTTACAAAGTTTAAGTCACAAAACGATCAAAAGTGGGTAAAGGGCAGTGAGGGAGAGGCCTAATGGCAGAGAACAAATGTTCATTCCTTCTCAAACTATGATATGTAACCTAACGTACAAATAATCTACACATGCCAAATTAAGCTCAATCTTGGCAACACTTTTTCCTTCTCTTTAATAATAAATGTATATTTTATGGCTGGGCGTGGTGGCTCACACCTGTAATCCTAGCACTCTGGGAGGCCGAGGGTGGGGGTGGATCGTTTGAGCTCAGGAGTTCGAGACCAGCCTGAGCAAGAGCGAGATCCCTGTCTCTACTAAAAAAATAGAAAGAAATTAGCTGGACAACTAAAAATACATACAGAAAAAATTAGCTGGGCATGGCAGCACATGCCTGTAGTCCCAGCTACCTGGGAGGTTGAGGCAGGAAGATCACTTGAGCCCAGGAGTTTGAGGTTGCTGTGAGCTAGGCTGATGCCATCGTATTCTAGCCCAGGCAAGAGAGTGAGATTCTGTCTCAAAAAAAAAAAGTATATTTTATTTGGGTGGAGCACCAAAGTCTGTAAAAAGGTTATATGTCCATCACTCCATTTAAGGCTCAAAATAAGCTTGTTAAATGGGTGTACAAGTATTTTTCTCTTGATAGGATTCTAAGGTTGAGCTGTCTGAGGTCACACAGTTCAAGGGAAACAGAAATAGATGTATGGTCTGACCATTTCCTTCTCAGAGTTCTATTCCTGGTGTCATCCTGTCTCTCGAGATAAAAGGCATGAGGGGAACTCAAAAGAGAGAATTCTAATCTAAAACTTCCTTATAGTGTCCTTTGGCATCTTAAGTTCTGGAAGGGTAAGTTCAGACATTGGTGAAGGGAGGGGGTGGCTCTAGGGCAGGTTCAGCACCAGCTGGGGGCTTGTTAACATGTACATTCCAGAGACTCTACTTGATCTGAATCTCTGGGGCTCAGGAATGTGCATTTAAACATGCATCCTCCGATTTGATTCTTATGTACACTAGATTGTGAGAATCGCTGCTCTAGGATATGCAACAGAACTATGGAGGAAAAAAAGAATTAATGGATTTGCTGAAATACAGAGACCATAATAAATGTTACAGTAATTATCCCAATGAGACTGCAAGTACCATGAGAAAGAGGTACTGTCTTCTCTATCATTTTATTTCCATACTTCTCAAAACACCTGTGACATAGGAGATGCTAAGCTGATAGCTGAACATAGTTACAGATCCCATGACTAGATGTTTTGTACTAATTTTTTTTTACCCTAAATGCCTCGCACATGGCAAATGCCCAGTGGATAATGGCTGACTAGAATCATTAAGATGTATGAGTGCTTAGCATGTACCAAGACATGTGACAAATGCTTTTGGTGTATGTCATCCTGACAACCAGCCTGTGAACGATGTAGTAAACTTACAATTTCCATTTTACAGGGGAGGAAACAAACACTGAGAGAAGCAATAACTTTCCTCACCTGACAAATAGCAGAACCAGGACTCAAACTGAAATCTATCAGGCCAGAGCCCATGCATTATACTACCTGCCCCAGATGTGAGCTTTCACAAAGGAGCACGGGCCCACCCTTTTGATACCAGGTGAAACATTACAGAGCATCTCTCCAATTTGTCAGTCCCATCAGCTCCTTATGCAATATCAATTCTGGGAATTGATGAAATGAAGAAAAGTTTATAGTCTTTTTGACTCAAACTCCATTGAAATAAAAGCCTATTACTCCCAACCCTGTTCTTCCCAATGCTGCTCTTCCCAGCCATGCTAGTATTGTTTATAAAACAACATAAACCCTATGGAATGGCAGTTGACAAATGGTGAGTTTGTCTTTTTTTTTAGACTCTCCTAATGCTTTCTCAAACCAAAGGGAGCTTGTTCTTCCAACTGGCTAGAAAAAAAGCATGTTCAGCAACAATTCTGGAAACACTGTTCTACTCACCAGGCATAAAAACCCTACGGGTATCTCAATCAATATCCTACAACACCAAGGAAGAAACATTGTGGTGTTCTCTTTTCCAGATGCTAAGCACGCATGGACCCCACATGCCTGGCTTCTCTGTCCCCCATTTGGTCTCGACCTGGCTGCACACTCAGCCACCCCGAGCACTGGGACTGATCCTGGCCCAAGGAAAGCCTGGAGCCCTTGAGTGGCAGCTCAACAGTTTGGTCAGTTTCCATGGATCCCATGGTGACCTTGGACATTTCATCCAGTGGACCTGGGTCCCTGCTGTTGGGTCCTTAAATTATAGCGTAGTTTTCCAGTGTTTTCATTCTTCTGTCTCCTAGCCACCCCAGCAGCTCGCAGCCAAACTTCCGATTTTTTTTAGTCACTAAAATCCTAAACCATGTCCCCATTCACTCTGTGGTTAGGCCCCTTTGCTCCCTGCTTCCTCAGTGACAGATATCCTACTCTTT
>NW_012149730.1:2741523-2753383 GCF_000956105.1 Propithecus coquereli | reverse complement strand
TCTGTCTCAAAAAAAAAAAGTATATTTTATTTGGGTGGAGCACCAAAGTCTGTAAAAAGGTTATATGTCCATCACTCCATTTAAGGCTCAAAATAAGCTTGTTAAATGGGTGTACAAGTATTTTTCTCTTGATAGGATTCTAAGGTTGAGCTGTCTGAGGTCACACAGTTCAAGGGAAACAGAAATAGATGTATGGTCTGACCATTTCCTTCTCAGAGTTCTATTCCTGGTGTCATCCTGTCTCTCGAGATAAAAGGCATGAGGGGAACTCAAAAGAGAGAATTCTAATCTAAAACTTCCTTATAGTGTCCTTTGGCATCTTAAGTTCTGGAAGGGTAAGTTCAGACATTGGTGAAGGGAGGGGGTGGCTCTAGGGCAGGTTCAGCACCAGCTGGGGGCTTGTTAACATGTACATTCCAGAGACTCTACTTGATCTGAATCTCTGGGGCTCAGGAATGTGCATTTAAACATGCATCCTCCGATTTGATTCTTATGTACACTAGATTGTGAGAATCGCTGCTCTAGGATATGCAACAGAACTATGGAGGAAAAAAAGAATTAATGGATTTGCTGAAATACAGAGACCATAATAAATGTTACAGTAATTATCCCAATGAGACTGCAAGTACCATGAGAAAGAGGTACTGTCTTCTCTATCATTTTATTTCCATACTTCTCAAAACACCTGTGACATAGGAGATGCTAAGCTGATAGCTGAACATAGTTACAGATCCCATGACTAGATGTTTTGTACTAATTTTTTTTTACCCTAAATGCCTCGCACATGGCAAATGCCCAGTGGATAATGGCTGACTAGAATCATTAAGATGTATGAGTGCTTAGCATGTACCAAGACATGTGACAAATGCTTTTGGTGTATGTCATCCTGACAACCAGCCTGTGAACGATGTAGTAAACTTACAATTTCCATTTTACAGGGGAGGAAACAAACACTGAGAGAAGCAATAACTTTCCTCACCTGACAAATAGCAGAACCAGGACTCAAACTGAAATCTATCAGGCCAGAGCCCATGCATTATACTACCTGCCCCAGATGTGAGCTTTCACAAAGGAGCACGGGCCCACCCTTTTGATACCAGGTGAAACATTACAGAGCATCTCTCCAATTTGTCAGTCCCATCAGCTCCTTATGCAATATCAATTCTGGGAATTGATGAAATGAAGAAAAGTTTATAGTCTTTTTGACTCAAACTCCATTGAAATAAAAGCCTATTACTCCCAACCCTGTTCTTCCCAATGCTGCTCTTCCCAGCCATGCTAGTATTGTTTATAAAACAACATAAACCCTATGGAATGGCAGTTGACAAATGGTGAGTTTGTCTTTTTTTTTAGACTCTCCTAATGCTTTCTCAAACCAAAGGGAGCTTGTTCTTCCAACTGGCTAGAAAAAAAGCATGTTCAGCAACAATTCTGGAAACACTGTTCTACTCACCAGGCATAAAAACCCTACGGGTATCTCAATCAATATCCTACAACACCAAGGAAGAAACATTGTGGTGTTCTCTTTTCCAGATGCTAAGCACGCATGGACCCCACATGCCTGGCTTCTCTGTCCCCCATTTGGTCTCGACCTGGCTGCAAACTCAGCCACCCCGAGCACTGGGACTGATCCTGGCCCAAGGAAAGCCTGGAGCCCTTGAGTGGCAGCTCAACAGTTTGGTCAGTTTCCATGGATCCCATGGTGACCTTGGACATTTCATCCAGTGGACCTGGGTCCCTGCTGTTGGGTCCTTAAATTATAGCGTAGTTTTCCAGTGTTTTCATTCTTCTGTCTCCTAGCCACCCCAGCAGCTCGCAGCCAAACTTCCGATTTTTTTTAGTCACTAAAATCCTAAACCATGTCCCCATTCACTCTGTGGTTAGGCCCCTTTGCTCCCTGCTTCCTCAGTGACAGATATCCTACTCTTTCTGCAACTAGGTCTTCTCTCACACCCAGCAAGCTGCTGTTTGATACTAATACCCAGTAACTTGCATCTTTGTGCAAATTACAAAAGAATAACCCCTTCTGGCTGTGCACAGCCTGTGTGCATCTAATGTTTCATATTTCAGCAGCAGCTAGATTTCAACTATGACTTTCCCCTTAGGCAGGTGCCCTTGTTCATGGCTCACCTCCATACCTTTCCCAGGTGGCCCTGATGACACCTGTGTCCATTCAGCCCTTGGACAGGCCCTTGTCCATCCAGGTCTCTGCCAGTCCTCAGTTCACACTGACGCACACTTGAGACTGTGTGGAACATGGCCAACAGATCTTACATCCTGCCTTCCTTCCTCTTTGTGCTTATTGCTCAGTTTGCGATTGTCATCTGCAACTATGTGCCCATGTGAACAAACCTAGAACAGCCCCTCCAGCTCTAGCCACCCATCAATGTCTAGGTATTTTAGTCCAGTCCCACAGGTGCCTTAAGCCTAAGCCTCCCAGACCTAGCTATCTTCAAACTGCCAAGCCTTAACGGAGACACACAGGGACCCACAGTGACAGATGCAAAGGCCTCAGTCTTCTTCACCTCATTTACTACCCCTTTTTTAAGTTGGTCTTTGTTGCTAATTAGATAGTCCAAGAGAACGGGGGCAGCATCATTTATATACTGAGGACCTCCACCCTCTGGCAGCAATGATCATGTAAATAATATCACAGATTATTAAGCACTTACTAAATGCCCAGCATAGTACCAAGCCCTTTTCCACACAATGAAGAAATCAAGGATATTATCACCCCCATGCTAGAGATGTTTAATACCCAGGCCAGTAGCCAGAATCCATCTGATTTCAAAGCCCACACTTTTAACTTGTGCTTAATGATAGACTAGAATTACTATATTTTTAACTACAACAGTGTGAATTAATATATTCACTTAATACAAGGGGATGATACTCATTAAATGCGTGCATTCAAAAAATACATTTACCTAGAACATTATAACATAAAAAACTATTCATCTCACAATTAAAGAGATAAATCTTAAGGAATCAATAGTTTGGTTGATTGGATTTTCTGCTGGAAAGACTAGAAAATTCTCAATAGGCCATAATTAAAGTTTTAAAGACTAGCACGTACAGATTTAAACAATATGCAGTAATAACACCTGAAAAGACTAAATTTAAATCAGAAGCTATAAGCTACTGCTATTTAATACAAATCAAGAAAAATACTGTGACATTACTGAGTGTATTAATAGAAAATTATAATTTGATTTATGCTCCTCTCCAAAAATAACAGAGTTGTATAGTTTCAACAAATTGGACCAACTGTATAAATTCTGACTGATTTCTAAATATATAACTGCTTCTTTCTGCATGGCAGAAGAGGAACATAAGTAACTTTCTTTCTCTTCACTCCCCCAATTCTTCCACTAATACAATGATGTGAAGCTGGTTCCTACATGTACACACACCATCTCAGTTTTTCAAGAAAGCCAGTGCTTTTGCTAGATTTCATCCTTTGCATATATAGCCAGATCTTTTCACTTAGTTAAAGCTAAGCCCTCACTATCAAGGCAGATTACCAAATCTTCCCCTGAAAAATGGGGTGTATTCACTACAAAGAATATAAAAAGGACAGAAATGACTTTTCAGCAGAATTTTGTTTTTTAATAGCACAGCCGGACACAGTAAAATCATTTGGCTAATAGGAACTGTACTGCATAGCAAAAATAAATGAACTGGAGTTCCTGTTTTCAAGATCTCTCCCTTTAGACCAAGCTCCATTGCAAATACACAAAGAAGCTTTTAAGGGAACTTCTGATGTTCCTACTATTTTTTCATATTTTCTTCCGGGGCCCATTTCTTCTCTTACAGTGAAAATTTTCTCTATCTCCTTATATGAATATCCTACTGATAAGATACCAACCTCCAAGAAGTATTAGATATTTTTTTTTTATTTCAGCATATTATGGCAGTACAGATGTTTAGGTTACGTATGTTGCCCTTGCCTCCCCCCTCCCCCCCAAGTCCAAGTTTCAAGCGTGTCCATCCCTTGGATGGTGCCCATTGCACTCTGTGTGTATACAAATACCCGTCCCCTCCTTTCCCCTCCCCCGTATTAGATATTTTTAACATAGTGGTGACTGTTGAGATAATTTTTTTGCAATATAATTCACTGCTTTTAAGTGTTCTATTTGATGAATTTTGGAAAATGTATAAAATCAGGGAACAACCACCAAAGTCATCATACTAAACATTTCCATCAACCCCGAAAGTTCTTTTGTTCCTCTTCATAGTAAATTCCTTTCCCCTACTTCCTGGCCCCTAGCAACCTAATCTATCACCATAGTTTTGTTTTTTCTAAAGTATTGTATAAATGGAATCATAAAGTATATATCTTATTTCTGGCTTCTTTCAATTAACATATTGCTTTTGAAAAAAATTGTCCAAATTGTTGCTTGTACTAGGAGTTCATTCTTTTTTATTGCTAACTATTAATAGTATTATATTGGCTGGCTATACTACAACTTGTCAATTTACCAGAAAATAGACATTTTATTTCTTTGTAATTTTTGGTTATTATAAATAAAGCTGCACTGAACATTTAAGAACAACTCTTTGAGTGGATATATATTTTCAGGGGTCATATAGTGAATATATATTGAACTTTATATGAAAACTTTATATTGCATTCTGGTGCCCAGTTTTGAATAGCACATTTACTTCAGTTTAAAAATGAAAAAGGCCCTACCAATAGCAATTCAAATTACTGATGCTATTGAATAATACAAATCACAGACCAAGGTCAGAATCTCTTAATCAAGCATTTCATAATGCATATGTACTCTACTTTGGGATGTGGGGAATAGAGCTCACAGTCTGGTGAGGGAACTAAGTTGCATTGTTTTTAAATTTTTTTATTATCTGTTACGAGAAGTAAAGCAAAATATTTTAGACCCCTGGTACTCAAAAGTGTGGTCCCTGGATCAACAGAATTGGCATCACTTGGGAAGTAGATAGACATGCAGACTCTCAGCCCCACTCTTTGATCCACTGAGTCAGGACCTGTATGTGAGCAAGACACCCCGGTGATCTGTGTTTGAGACGTACTGCCGGAGAAGGTCAGAGAAAAGAGGAACTGTATCCAACTGAGAGGATCAGGGCTTCACAGAGAACATAGCTTTTGAGGGGAACTGGAAGCTCACTCTAAGTTCAATGCTACATCTTTTAAAAGTCTTTAGAGCTTGACCTTTTAAATTTTTCAATCAACAGAATTTTCTCTGAAGAAACTAGTCAGACTCTCTTTGAAAATAAGTGGCTTTAAGAAAAATTTCCCTCACCATTCTAGGGCATGTTTGTGGTTCTTTGTAAATTCCCTGGACACTGTCCTCCCTGTATCATTTTCAGTCATATCCTTTCATCTATTGTCAGTATCACTATGATTACTGCCATTTGTGAGAGAAAAGATGTGGGACTTTTTCATTCACATTACACCTATAGCTGCAGTCCCCAACCTTTTTGGCACCAGGGACCATTTTCATGGAAGACAATTTTTCCATGGGGTGGGGAAGGGGGAGGATGTTTCGAGATGATTCAAGTACACTGTATTTATTGTAAACTTTACTTCTGTTGTTATTGTATTGTAATATATAATGAAGTAATTATACAACTCACCATAGGTTGGGGACCCCTGACCTACAGGACACACACTTCATTCTGCATCTCTTTCGGATTCACCTAAAAGTGCCAATTAAATCACCACCAACTATTCACAATATTTCCAATTATTGCTATTCACAACTTGGACTCAAGAATTATAGATCTTAGAGGGAAAGACCACAAGAGTTGGGGGCATTTAGACAGAGTGAGGTCTTACATACTATATTATAGAAGAGGCAGCCAGGCTTTAGAAAAATTAAAACACTTGTCAAAAGCTATCTTGCTAATAAGTAGCAGAGTGTGTGGCATGGGAGAGCATTTTTACCTGGGTTCCCCTCTGGCACAATTTCTGTCTTATCATGCATGCACAGTAATATTTACTTATTCAGTGAGTTATTAAACAAGTCAATAAAGGAATGAATTAATTAATATCTCTAAACCCCCACTCATCTTTGTTCTGTTCCGATCCTTTCTGAGCTCTATGGTTTTCAATTCCTGAACCACCTCCCCTTGGGAGACGCGCACTGGCCTGGCCTCCCATGGCTAACCTCTCTGCCTGTGCTTCTGGATTTCCCCTTCCTCCTCCACCCACCTAAATACAGGTGTTCTCAAGCTGTTATCTTAATCCTGTTTCCTAAACCCATGTTCTCTTTACTTCTTCCCCTTAGCAACGGGCAGTAATCTATAATCTTTCTTCCCTTTAAACCAGCCCACATGCTGTATCCGGCATAAAATCTTCAAAGTGCAGCTCACATCTTGTCACTTAGCCTAGCATTTAAGACTTCTACAATTTTGTCCTCCCATCTTACTTGTCATCATCTTCTTCATGCAATTTATTCTTTGTAGGCAGCAGCACAATTAGGTGTTAAGACTGCTTCCTTCCTTTGCAATCAGACCTCCAGAGTTTGAGTCTCAGCTCTTCCGCTGACTAGTTGTATCACCCTAGGAATTTACTTAACGTCTTCATACTTCAGTTTCCTCAGCTATAAAATGGGAAATAATAATAGTACCTAATAGAGCTATTATCATCTAAAGCACTTAGATAAGTATCTGAAATATGGTAAGGTAATCTTGTTTTAATTCTTCTTTTAAAACTAGTGAAGTATTAGCTCGCCATACACCAAGCCCTCCCTAAAAAACTAACTTCATAATACCTGGTAGAGATGCTAAAGAACTCATGACATCGTGTGCTAATAATAGCCTCAAAAAATTAAGTTTACATTACTGTGCTATTATTGCTGCACATTCATTCTGACATTTCAAAGTATCTGTGACAAGAAGTCTTACTCATCTGCTTCTGAATATAAAATGAAAGGCATTCAAAATAGTAGTAATTCATTGGCAAAACTCAGAATTAGACCCTATTTCTGGTTATATACACCACACGTTTTTATGCTTTTCATAATAAAACTGCTCTGAGACTTAGTAAAAACAAACAGAAAACCTGGATTTGTAATTGGCATTTCAAATTTATATCTTGAAGGAAAAAACAAAATGAAGAACTCTACAAAATACCTGAGCTGACAAATAGGTTTCATCTTCCACTCTCATATGGACCCATTTTAATGTTGAGACGGATTCACATATTGTGTCCTAGGCTTAGAAGCAAACATTGTGGTGACTCAATAGTGTCTAACAAGGTAAGGATGAAGACTGGAATTTTGTCAGCCCTAAGCTAGAGAATGAAGGCAGAAGAATAAATACTGTGCAATAAAATGGTTAAATGGCAATAAAAATGGTTAAAATTTACCAAACACTTATATGGGAGAACTGGTCTAAATGCTTTAGATGTACAATTCTTTTAATCCTCAAAACCACCCCTTAAGAAGGGTGTTATTGTCATCTCTATCACACAGATAAAGACACTAAAGTGCACAGAAGTTATAACTTGTCCCAGGATACCCAAGTAGTAAGTGGCAGAGCTGGGACTTGAACTCAGGCACACACCAGAATCCATGTTCATCAATATGCAACTCTCAAAATACTTTCATCTTCTTGATGCCAGAAAATGGAAAGATTGACAGGAAAGGTAGCTCCACAAATCACTGAGATGATTACAGCCCAGATTCCATTAAAGTAAGGTGTGATGTCAATAAGAAACCTCCAGCCTAGGTTCATGGTACTCAAGAGTTCTGCAAGTCCGGTGGTTCAGGTTTATGCTGAGGAAGGGCTTTTAAACTCTCATGAATAATCTCAGTATGGGCCGGGCACAGTGGCTCATGCCTGTAATCCTAGCACTCTGGGAGGCTGAGATGGGCAGATCGTTTGAGTTCAGGAGTTCGAGACCAGCCTGAGCAAGAGCGAGACCTCATCTCTACTAAAAAAAAAAAATATAGAAAGAAATTAGCTGGACAACTAAAAATAAATAGAAAAATTAGCCGGGCATGGTGGCGCATGCCTGTAGTCCCAGCTACTTGGGAGGCTGAGGCAGTAGGATCGCTTGAGCCCAGGAGTTTGAGGTTGCTGTGAGCTAGGCTGACGCCACGGCACTCTAGCCAGGGCAACAGAGTGAGGCTCTGTCTCAAAAAAAAAAAAAAAAAAAAATCTCAGTATGAACAAGCAAGAGCTGAAGAGATTCCCTAGGACTAAATCACAAGACCACTGTGAATCTCTGTATTTGTAAGTGCCATTAAAGTGTAATGTTCCCGGTAACTGTCTTTCATGAAAAGATCTCCAAACAAGACTGTAATGTAACAAATTTGCTAGTAGAATAATTATTTTCTGATGAACTTTAATGAATCAGAAAGACTACATAGATTCATGGGTAAAACATGTAGCTAATTCCTGGTGGACATTTGAGCTCCAGAGCGTTCTCAAAACAAAGTTATACATTGGTGTCTGAAATTTCTGCATGCAGTTCCAGGAATAGTAAGGAGAATAAGCCTAAAAAAATTGCAAGGCACTTTAATGAAATTATTATTAATTGTTGCATTTAAAGACGGAGAAGGAACTAGAATTAATTCTACTGAGAAAACAAGGCCCAAAGAGGGCAAGCCTCTTGCCAAAGTTTACACAGCTTATTAACAGGAGAACTTCTACAATATTGGTGATGCATGTAATGTTCTAGTTTTAATTTAAAAGAGTTTTCTTACTTCTCATTTACATTTTGGCTTACAAAAGTCCCAAAGAAGGCCCATTCAGATTGAAAATAGAAATAATGTTTAAAACTTCAGTAACTTTAGGATGTGCTCTCATAAGCACTCCGGCCACCTGTAAAACTAGCAAGAGGGAAAATGACAGGCAGCTGTATTCACCGAAGGAGAGGGGATATTAGCATCACCTACTAGAGATAGAAACATTGTATAAAAATATTTCAAGTGTTCAAAGTTAACATTTAAGGACTCTGAGACAATGGTGGTGTTGCCTTTGCTTACCTGCACTTTCAGGAATCTGTTTCCCAAAGGCCCTCTGTTCCAGCAGGTGAAGAATGTGGTAAGCAGGGACCAGGATGCCAAAGGAGGCTGTCTGCTAAATTTGGGGGGCTTCTCTACCGGAAATTATCCAAGACCGAAGGGTTGTGCAGCTTCTTCACTAGCAAGTACTGAAATAAAATACAAAGATAGCATACATCTAAGAATGGTTCAGCTACCCAAGAAAAATTTAAGGGCATTAAAAAAAAAAAAAAACAATATTTAATGAAAACACTATTTTAGTATTCTGAGCTCCGAAAAATTTACTTCTGACTTCCTAAAAAATGTTTTACTGGATGATAAAATTACCAAACACCAAGCAAAAAATCCAACAGCAAAACCAATAGCACATATTACATTACAGTTGTTCATGACTGGTTTTCCAAAGGATCCAACTCAGGCTCCTTGAAAATAATGACATACCCAGCTCAATTAATCCAGAGCAACCCGGTAAAAGAGAGCCATCTGTCTTATTTTTCAGCTTCTCTCCACACACACACACAGCTTCATTGTTACATACAGAGGGAGAGAAGGAGCAATTGCTCTGAAAACCATCAAAAGAAGGGAACAGAGGGAGAAGGCAGAATGAGGAGGAGGTCGAGAAGAATAAAAATATCTAGAAGACAGTGAGGAAAAAGGAAGTGTGGGTGAATTATTGAGAAGAGCAACTAATTTAAGAAAGTGCTGTGGGCTTACTCAAAAAAAAAAAAAAAATTAAAAAAACCTCGAACTGCTCCTGCTACAGCTTTTCTTACACAAGACTAACCCTGACACACACGCACACACCCACACCCCCAAAACTGCATGCACTTGAAGAGGCTAAAATATGCTATTCTGGTATTTTTGACTATTTAAATTGAAGGCACTTGAAAAACAGCAGGTGCAAGAAGATCATTTTGACCGTTGTGCTGTTTCTTTAAAGCAGATGAAATTCCCATATGAAAGATACTTTCCTTATATTAGAAAAATAAGGCGACATCCTTATCTTCAAGGACAAGCAGCTGAGACAGACCTTATTAGGGTAACTCTTATCTTTTAAGGCTCCCCACATAATTTAGTCATATTATGACAGTTTATTATTCTTTGTTCAACCCAACATATAAGTACAGGCAAACTAAGAGGTATCGTGGGTTCAGTTCCAGACCACTCCAATAAACCAAATATCATAATATAGCAAGTCACCCAATTTTTTAGTTTCCCAGTGCAAATAAAAGTTATGTTTACACTATACTGTAGTCTATTAAGTGTGCGATAGCATTATGTCTAAAAAACAAAGTATATATCTTAATTTAAAGATACTTTCTTGCTAACAAAATGCTAACAATCATCTGAGTCTTCAGCAAGTTGTAATCTTTTTGTCTCGATGATGATGGCTGCTAACTCATCAGACTGGTGGTTCCTAAAGACTGCAGTGGCTGTGGCAGCTTCTTAAAATAAAAGACAATTATGAAGTTTGCCACATCAATTGACTCTTCCTTTCATGATAGATTTCTCTGTAGCATGTGATGCTGTTTGATAGCATGTTACCCACAGAACTTCTTTCTAGAGTCAATTCTCTCAAACCCTGCTGCTGCTTTATCAACTAAGTTTATCTAATATTCCTAATCCTTTGTTGTCATTTTAACAATGTTCACAGCATCTTCAACAGGACTAGATTCCATCCCAAGACATCACTTTCTTTGCTCACCCACAAGAAGCAAATCTTCATTCTTTAAATTTTATCATGAGATTGCGGCAATTCGGTCCCATCTTCAGGCTCCATTTCTAATTCTAGTTCGCTTGTTATTTCTACCACATCTGCAAGTACTCCTCCACTGAAGTTTTGAACACTTTCAACGTCATCCATGAAGTTTGGAATCAACTTCTTCCAAACCCCTGTTAATGTGGATATTTTGCCCTCCTCTCATGAATCACAAATGGTCTTAATGGCATCTAGAATGGTGAATCTTTTCCAGGTTTTCAGTTTACTTTGCCCAAATCAATAAGAGGAATCATTAGCTATTGCAGCTATAGCTTTATGAAATGTATTCCTTAAATAATAGGACTTGAAAGTTGAAATTAGTATTTGATCCATGGACTTCAGAATGAATGTTGTATTAGCAGGCATAAAAACATTAATATCCTTCTACATCACCACAGCAGCTTGTGAGTATGAGGTGCCTCGTCAATGAGCAGCACTGTTTTAAAAGAAATCTTTATTTTTTTAAGAAGTATGTCTCAATAGTGGGCATAAAATATTCAGTAAACCATACTATAAACATATGTGTTGTCATCCAGGCTGTGTTGTTCTATTTATAGAGCACAGGCAGAGTAAATTTAGCACAATTCTTATGGGCCTTTAAGAGTTTTGGAATGATAAATGAGCATTGGCTTCAACTTAAAGTCAGCAAGGCCCTTAACCCCTAACAAGAGAGTTAGCTTGTCCTTTAATGCTTTGAAGCCAAGCATTAAACTTCTCCTCTCTAGCTATGAAAGTCCTAGGTGGGATTTTTTTCCAAGGCTGTTTTGTCCACAGTGAAAATCTGTTGTTTAGTGTAGCCCCCTTCGTCAATTATCTCAGCTACGTCTTCTGGATAACTTGCTGCTGCTTCACTCTGCACTTTGTTACAGAGACTGCTTCTTTCCTCAAACACCAGGAACCAACCTCTGCTAGCTTCCAACTTTTCTTCTGCAGCTTCTCTCAGCCTTCATAGAATTGAAGACAGTTCAGGCCAGGCCGGGGTGGGGAACCTTTTCATGTTGGAAGGCCGCATTAATTTAGCCATAATCAAATAAGGCTGCATTCAAGAAACTTCAATTAGATATACTTAAAAATATACATTATTTTGTAAAATCTAATATGTACTTAA
>NW_012149730.1:2738342-2740148 GCF_000956105.1 Propithecus coquereli | reverse complement strand
TTAAAATATTAATAGTAGCTTTAGCACAGAGGTTTTGCTGATGCAAGATACAGTGAAAAGAAATGATAGCATCTAGATCTGTTAATACTTTTTTTTATCTGTGCAATAAACCCTTCATGTTTTCCTGTCACAGAGGGTGTACCGTATGTACATACACTCACTCAATTTACTGAATTTAGTCCAACTTCATGACATTTATCTTGAAAGTTGTTGAAGATATCTATTCCCTGTGTTCAGTTCACAAGAGTGCCCAAAGTGAGTAACTCTTCACAGCAAAAAAAAATTTTGTTATGATCCAAATGAAGTATAAAACCTATGCTGAGTCAGTATTATCAGTTGATTCATCCAAAGTGATTGAATAATATATATTTTCCTTCTGAAGTATTGCATGAAGTTGTTCTGTTAAGTTGAAGGCTAATTCATGCTGCTGATCAGTTATGGTTCCTTGAAAGAGGCAGTTGTTTGTACTTTGAAATGTTATCAGGGTCTAAGCATCCTACAACTTTGACATTGCATTCTTTCACAATTTCTACATCACTGAATGGCTTCCCTTTTTTCCCAAGTGTATAAGCTACTTTATAAGTTGCTTCAGTGGCATTATTTCCAGGTCTTATTGCTGCCTGAAAGAATTGTCTTTGCTTTTGCTTTTCATCTTTTCTGCAATACAACCTTTCCTGCCTCTTTCTCTAATTTAAAATATTTCTGGTCCTTATTAGTGTTATAATGCTGATGAACAATGAATTTCTTTAATGTCAATATTATAGTATCACAAAGCAAGCAAAGCATCTTGTCTTTAGCAAAAACAAGATTATATTGCAATTCCCGATCCTCATTAAAAAATCTATTTTTTTCCTTCAGTGTTCTCTTGGTCTTCTCTGATATGATGGACTGTTAAGCAGACAGAATTTAAAAATACTGTCAAGCTGTGCAACTATTCACAAATTCCACTCCAAACAGAAACACAGCACACGTTTTTCAAAGCTAGTAACAGACTTGCATTCTCGACCCCCATAAACTCTCGCCAACCAGCCTCATTCGGTAGTGGCGCCAGTCAGGCAGGGGAAGTTAGAACTAAATCATGAGCGTAGCAGCTGTCAATTTATCTCTTATGGCTTACTAATGTTCTGAGAGTGCTGGTCAATCTGAGAGATTATTTTGTTGAAACTTATTTTATTCTGTGGTATTTTAAATACATTCATTTTAAAAATAAAATAAAAATATAAAAGATGAACAAAAGTGTATTAATAAAAATAAAAAGATTTGTTTGTAAAATTTGGTTTTAGTCAAAAGGCCACACTTAAAGACCTAGAAGGCCACATGTGGCCTGAAGGCAGCAGATTCCCCACCCCTGATTCAGGCCTTGCTCTGGATTAGGCTCTGGTTGAAGAGAATATTGTGCCTCGTTTGATCTTCTATCCAGACCACTAAAATTTTCTCCATATCTGCAATAAGTGCTGTATTACTTGTTATCATTTGTATGTAGCCGTTTAAAAAATATATCTCCACTAAAATGTTTATAGCAGCACAATTCACAATTGCAAAGATGTGGAAACAACCCAAGTGCCCATCCATACATGAGTGGATTAATAAAATGTGGTATATGTATACCATGGATTTTTTTGTTTTTGTTTTGAGACAGAGTCTCATTCTCTTGCCTGGGCTAGAGTACCATAGCATCAGCCTAGCTCACAGCAACCTCAAACTCCTGGGCTCAAGTGATCCTGCTGCCTCAGCCTCCCGAGTAGCTGGGACTACAGGCATGTGCCACCATGCCCAGCTAATTTTTTTTCTCTATATATATTTTAA
>NW_012149730.1:2737204-2738282 GCF_000956105.1 Propithecus coquereli | reverse complement strand
AATCTAATATGTACTTAATAATTTCAAAAAAAGACAGCTATTTGTTAATTTTAAAGTTAACTAACCTTTTAATGACTTTGTTGTGTCTGCTTTTTGTGGGAAAGTATTTGAATATTTGGTTGCAGCATGGAGGTCCACACTTTCAGTTGATCCTCTAGATGGGTATCAGTCATTTGTGACCGTAAGGGCACCTTGATTTGGGTTAGGTAGGAGACTGTAGATTCATAGCAATAAGTGGTTGAAAAGCAAGAAAGCATTTTTCAGGCACGTTGTCAAAGGTATTCTACTGTATTTTTCTATATTTCAATTGGATCTTTCTTAGCATCAAACGACTTTAAAATGTCATTTACTGAGAGCTCAATCAATTCTATTTGTAGTTCTTTAGGTACGTTGGTGATATCAACTAGGTGAGGCTGAAATGCTAATTTGAGAGTGATGTCATGATTCTCAAAGTCAGTGAACATTTCTTTGCATTCTCCAATTAATAGGTCTGTAACAGCTGCATATATTTCAAATGATTCACGTATATCATCCTGCTCATCAATGACCTTTGCTACCTGGGGAAAATATTCATCTGAAATTTCCTTTTGAAGAAGAAGTGTTTTGAGAAAAGATAGCTTTTTTCAAAATGCTTGGATTTTTTTTTTGTCACATATCATATATAGACTTAGTTTTACCTTGCAAAGAAATATTCAAGCAGTTTTGATTTGACATGATATCACAGAAATGTTGCAGTCCTATAGATCTTCTTTCAATAATTCACATTGCTGATTCTGTTCTTCATAAAATTTAACTACCTGTTCTCACAGAGATAAAATTTTGGCTAACACCTGTCCCTGAGATAGCCAAAGCACTTTAGAATGATATGGCAAATCCACACTGAATATCCATCATTCAACTCTAACATGTTACAAAACTGCCATGTCCTGTTGCATTTGCACAAATATAGTTAACAATAAATATAACTTGCTGCAAATTGTCACTTAAAATATTAATAGTAGCTTTAGCACAGAGGTTTTGCTGATGCAAGATACAGTGAAAAGAAATGATAGCATCTAGATCTGTTAATACTTTTTTT